>NC_081557.1:46864640-46892013 GCF_022355385.1 Mustela nigripes | reverse complement strand
AAGTGGGAGAGGGAGAAGTAGGCTTCCTACTGAGCAGGGAGCCCCATATGGGGCTCAATACCAGGAACCTAGAATCATGACCTGAGCTGAAGGCAGACGCTTAACTGACTGAGCCACCCAGGAAACCCCCATCTCTCTTTTCTATGCAGCTGCCATTCTATGTACTTTCTTACTCAGTGAACTACTTGATATTCCAATTTGTGATGTCACCTCAGACTTCCATGTCCTTGAGTGATTCCCTTTTAGTTATTAGTCCCAACTTCCATCCTACCCAGGTTTTTTAGAAAGTCATTCATCATTTTTTTTCTTTTTTTGTGAAAGTCATTCATCACTTTTGGCAGAGTGTTTCCCATAAATTTCATATGGGTGTTTAATCTACACTTACCTACTTTACCTAGATTAGAATGCCTGAATCATGTATTCCAGAATACTGTTTGGAATTTTTCACAGAATTCATTAGAGCAATCTACTCAGTGAGTTGGTCCAAAGCCATAGGCTAATTTTAAATATCCATGGAAAGGAGTAGAAACAAGTATCCCAAGATGTAAGATGAAGAAAAGGAGATCTAGTACTAGTTATTTCAGTAGACCTGGAAAAGTACACAGAGAAAAAGAATTAGAACACAAAATAAATTCAAGTCCCATACACATGTGGAGTGGGGAAGGGAAAAATTATAGAGACCATTCCACTATAGGAAAAGGAACAAAGAAACCCTGATACCAAAAGGAGACTTATAATAGAGTCTGCTAGGAGGGTGTGATTGATGATAGAAGTACAAGGATACTTCTGGATACAATATCTCGTACCAGCTTCCAGCAAGGACATTATGGAGTATGCTATCACACAGGCCCAGTGGGTCTTTTGTGCTTGTCCATTTTTCCTTAAGAAGTTTATACAGCTTGGAGACTTAAGTCAAAGATCCATCAGTTTGCAAAGACATAATCATTAATTGTGGTTGTTGTTGTTTTGTTGGTGTGTGTGCATGTATATGACATAAGCCTATATACATTTCCTACCTCAAGCCTCAGTACTAGTCTGGGCAGTAGGGTTGGGATGAGCCTAAACAGATTGATGCTTATAGTTGGGAGAGGGTAAAAGAAGAAAAATGGGACCTGGTTCTGACAAGAAAAATTTCAAGATACTGTGGAATTATGTGATAGGTACATAACTGGACTAGAGGCTTTCAATATAGAAAAACAACGGGAAAGAGTTTATAAAAGAGAGTTTGAAAAAAGGATCAATATGACAAACACTATCCTTGTTGTCTCTCTTTTCAGGGTGTGTTCGCAATCTACCATGGTAATTTTCAATAACACCACATCATCTTCCCCAGACTTCCTACTCACTGCATTTCCTGGGCTGGAACTTGCTCACGTCTGGATCTCCATCCCTGTCTGCTGTCTCTACATCATTGCCCTCTTGGGAAATAGCATGATTCTGTTGGTCATCATCATTGAGAAGAGTCTCCACAAGCCTATGTACTATTTCCTCTCCATGCTGTCAACCGTTGATCTCTGTCTGACCATCTCAACTCTTCCCACTGTGCTTGGGGTTCTCTGGTTTCATACTCGGGAGATTAGCTTGAAAGCTTGCCTCATTCAAATGTTCTTTGTGCACGGCTTCTCCATCCTGGAGTCCTCAGTGCTGGTAGCCATGGCCTTTGACCGCTTTATGGCTATCTGTAACCCACTGAAGTATGCCATTATCTTCACAGACATGATAATCTTGCTGATTGGACTGGTCATCTGCCTGCGGCAAGTTGTTTTCACTTTTCCCATGGTTCTAGCCTTGAAGAACGTATCTTTCCATGCAGGCAAAGAGCTTTCCCACCCATTCTGCTACCACCCAGATATGATCAAGTACACATATTCCAACCCCTGGATCAGCAATTTTTGGGGCATGTTTCTGCAGCTCTATCTGACTGGCACTGACTTACTATTCATTCTTTTCTCCTACATTCTGATTCTTCGAACCGTCTTGAGCATTGTGGCCCCTAACAAGCAACAAAAAGCTCTCAGCACTTGTGTCTGTCACATCTGTGCTGTCACTGTTTTCTATGTGCCAATGATCAGCCTGTCCTTTACACACCGCCTTCTCAGCTCCACCCCAAGAGTGGTCTGTAGCATTCTTGCCAATGTTTACTTGCTCTTACCACCTGTACTGAACCCTATCATTTATAGCTTGAAGACCAAGACGATCCGCCAGGCTATCCTCCAGCTGCTCCAGTTTAAGGGCTCACGGGGCCCTAGAGTGAGGGGTCTTAGAAGACGGTGGGATTGAAGGGGAGATAAATTATATTTAAGCAGGAAAGGGATTTGGGTCTGTGCCATCCTCAGGCATTTTGGTTACTAAGGTAGTTTCGATTAAATCATTGGAGCAGAAAGAGGAGAATACATTTCCCCTAAACTTATTGAAGAGTTAAAAACAAAAACAAAAACAAAAGCTAAACTAACAAAAACACTACAGTTCAAAACCAAATTATTTGTGTGTGCCCCTCAAACATTTAAAACAATTACATGGAACTCCTGTGCACCTTAAAAACATGGTAAGATCATTTTATTCTAGTTGAATAATTTAATAATCTTCTTAAAATGGTAATTCTTAGACCAAAAATAAATGGCTACAGTTTTATAGTCATTTATAGTTTTTTTAATAGTCATTTTATAGGTTTATGTCCACATTCAGAAGAAAAAAAAATTTATTTATTTGTTTGTTTGTTTGTTTGTTTATTTCTGTGGTTAAATTTCCCAGGGGACATCCCAGATTTTTTTTTTTTCCTTAAGCTGGTAGATGAAAGAGTTATGTATGTGCAAAGACATGCACATTGCAATTTGTAATTGAAATTCTTGCACACTAGTTTCAGTTCCTGAAGTCACCTCCAGGGAGCCCATCTCCTGGCAGATGCATTCCCTGAACCTCTATCCTTTCTTGAACTCTTTTTCTCCTTAGCAAACATCAAACTGTCACAGAACGAATTGCTACTTGTTATACGTCCAGTGAGTCCAATAGCTAAAGTCACATATTGCCTTTCGTTATTTTTCCTATTGCCTAGTTAGTCTAATTGTATGCCTAGTTCTGATTTTGATTCTACAGTCCCTCGTTTGTGTCACCTTTGCCTCAGGACAGCACTTTTTTTTTTTTCTATTTGCCGTTGTTACTTGGATAGTTAATTTTTTACCTAGCTATTGGGCTTCTCAACCTTTTGGTGTACTTGTCATTGTAGAATTGCACAGTGACTTTGGTGTTTCTTTGTAGGAAATCTTTGGATTACCTTTCTTAACAGTATTTGCTTTGTCAAGAAGTAACCTCAGTATAGAGTTGATGGGATGCTGGGGAATTTTCCCGCTTTCTTTCACATGGAGTTATGAAACTTTGTTCCACTCAGGATAATTCCTATCTGAGCACAGAAGACCAAGCCCATATTCTGATCTAAGCCACTTGTCTCCTCTCCGTCTATCAACTTCTTACTCCTGGCAGACAGGGAATACCACTTCCAAACTCTGCTGTTTTTGCTCTGCCTTCTGTTCAGCTCAAGCACTGACAATTTTGTGACTTGACTTTGCCCAAACCAAGAAATACCAGTCTCTGACCCTGGAATCAACCTGTGGCAGGGTAGACATGCAGGACCACCCCCTACTCTAACCATCCAGACTTTTCCTCGGAAGTTCTTACCAACACCAATAGCTCTTCAATTGCTTCTTTGAAGACCTTTCCAAAAGATAATAACTCCATTTATAATTCATGAATTTAAAAACATCTGGAAAAACTTTTTTTTTTTTATTCCTAAATTTGGGGCCAAAACTTATTGGCAGCGAAAAGTAACATAAACTGATTTGAATGTATTTATGATCATTATTTATTACACATTGGGTGAACATCTGCACATTTCACTTCAGAAATATAGCTGTGCTTGAATATAGGGTAATGCCTCCAGGGATAAAGGGCCTTTTTAGAGTATAGAAAATTATAAATTCCAAGAGTTTTAGCTGCACTGTTGTAGAAATGTGTAAGCATTCTTCCAGTTTTATTTAAGGCAGTCTACTGCATGTGTGTTCATCTTTTATTATTACAAAAGCACTTTTCACATCTGACTCAAAAGGCAACTCACCTGCTCCATACCAAAACACTTTTATCAGTGTTCTTCGTCCCCATAACAATTGTTAATAGGACATGAATTTGTCAAGGAATGTATTTAATATATTTGGAGGTTGTTCTGATTATAAATGTCATGTCTGATTATAATGTCCAATTATAAATATAAAATTATACACACCTATATATAATATATAATTAAAATTTTGTGATGATAAGAAAAATCACTCATAATATTGTGAGAGATTTTATGATATATAACTGAATCTTTTTTTAATAACCAGCATATGTGCACAGACATACTTTTAAAAAAAGATTTATTTATTTATTTGAGAGAGAGCATATACAGGGGGCAGGGGCAGAGGGAGGAGAAGATGGAATCCTCAAGCAGACTCCCCATTGAGCATGGAGTCCAACTCAGGGCTTAATCCCAGGACCCTGAGATCATGAACTGAGCTGAAATCAATAGTTGACTGCTCAACTGAGCCACCAAGGCATCCCTGCATACACATACATTTTAAACTAGGATAGAAGTATATACTCAAATGTATATCTTATGTGCTTGATATTATTTATCATTTTCTGTTAATAATATATCAAATTTTTATATTAGACTTTATATTAGACTTGACTTCCATTAGGAAGCACTCTCCTTTGATTCTTCACTAAAATAGACAAGTTACCAGTCTTTTACTTGCTTTCTTATATGTGTACTTAAGCTTACCATATGTTACTCAGTGAATTTAATTATTTACTTGGTCTCCCCACCACCGGATGGTAAACCCCTTAATAGCACATCTAAAGTTAAGTTTCATTTCATCCTTAATATCTAATATAACACTTAGCAAATGCCACTTAGTTGTTGATGCTATGGTGCATAGGTGAATAATATTTAATATTATTTGTATATCATGGTTTTTGTTATTTATTACTTAATATTTCAGTAGTTGACATTTTTATCATAGAAAATAGTCCTTGATATACATTATGAATAAATATTTGATCACACCTCTGATTCTGTTCTTAGATTTCTGGAATGTGAATTATTAAATTTAGAAAGAAGCAAAATAATAATTGATCTGGTGTACTGTGTAAGATTGTAGGCTCTGGAAATGTACTGTCTAGGTTTAGATTCAAGCTTTTAACACTTTATAGTTCTGTGTTTTTGGAAAAATTGTTTCACTTCTCAGAGCTTTAGCTTCTTAATACATGAAACAGGAGGAAGTAACAAAATCTAACTTCCCATGTTCTTGCAAAAGTTAACTGAGTTTATACAAATAAGTATGTCTGGTACCTAGTGAATGTCAGATTATACAGTATGTTAATTAACTGGAATTTAAATAAAAACTTGAAAAAAATTATCTTTGTACTTAATTCTTAATTTATCTTAGTTTATTTTTGTGTGTAATAAAAGATCTCACACAAATATGGTATCTAAAGTAGGTTGTAATTTTTTCTACCACTATTATTTGAATCTATTTTTGATAAGGTTTTGATATTCCTTAATTATATACTATTTTCATATCATTTAGAGTATACTGCAGTGTGTTTATTCTTCTTTGTTCTTCCTATTGATTTGTTGAGCAAACTACACACTATTTTATTTTTTAACATTTTATTTATTTATTTGACAAAGAGGGTGATTACAAGTAGGCAGAGAGGTAGGCAGGCAGAGAGAGAGGGGAAGCAGTCTCCCTGCTGAGCAGAGAGCCCAATCTCAGTCCTAGGACTCTGAGGTCATGACTTGAGCCCAAGTCAGAGGCTTAACCCACTGAGCCACGCAGGCACCCCTACAATTTTAGAGCTGGTTAATAAATTTTGCTCTCTTAGGAAACTTTTTTACAGTTCCCATTTATTTTTTTTTTTATATTCCCAGTTGACACTTAAAAATCTCTTAGAAATATTTTGGTACATTCTAAATGAAATGTCACTGGAACCATGGTTGGAAATGCATTAAACCTCTCTTATAATTGAGGAAAACAGATTGTGGCCTATTCACTCTTATCCAGAAAAACATTTTTTTTAAGATTTTATTTATTTATCTGATGGAGAGAGACAAAGCAAGAGAGGGAATACAAACAAGAAGAGTGGGAGAGGGAGTAATAGGCCTTCCACCAAGTAGGAAACCCAACATGGGGTTTGATCCCAGGACCCTGGGATCATGACCTGAGTGGAAGGCAGATGCTTAACGACTGAGCTACCCAGGTGCCCCACCACTTATGACTTGAGCAGTTTCTGTCTTGTAAAGATCCAAATTTCTGTGTTGAGAGCAAATACTAAGGAATGGAGGATAAATATTCTTCTTGTTTCTCTTATGACCACCTATTTGCATTTTCTCATCGCTAAACAGGATATGAACCATTTCTCAGGTGAGCATCTTTGATTTAAAATTTATAGTTGCTCCTGACTGATTTTTGTAACAGTTTGTTTGTTTGTTATTTTGTTTTTTATCATTCTAGATGTTCTGTGTGCTTATAATTTATTATCATATTCTGAGTTGTCAAAGGTTTTTGTTTGTTTTTTTTTGTTTTGTTTTGTTTTTTGGTATGTGTGCCTGTGTGTTCTTTTTATCTAAACAAGTTGGGAGATGTGTCAGACTACTATCCAGATGTCATTTATACACAGTGTACAACTCTGGAGGTATGCCAACAAATGTGATGTATGCAGTTTCTTTAAGGAAACAAAATATAAGTAAGAAAAAAAAAACAGATGAACTAATAACATAACTGGAAACAACCTGGGAGGAAGCCCAGAACTTTGTCTTGACTAAGCTATGGGCATCTGGACAGGGTCAGCTATTGAACAGTAAGAACTCAGGTAAACTCACCTGGGGACATAAAATATATATGAATATTTATTCATCAGAGAACATCTTCTTCAAAATGGTTCTTTGGAACAAATAATACTAATTATTTTTTAGTTCAACTGAGGCAATAAAATATTGAAATTGATTACCAATAGTTTTTTTTCCCCAATCCCGAGTACAAACTTTTAAAGGGTTTTGGTTGACTTATTCTAAGTTTTAATATAATTTTATATTGTTTAATATATGGTCATTTTCTGCTAGTTTAAAATTATTTCTAGCTTCTTTAGTGTTATTGCATATATCATAGTTCAAAATACCAAGTTCTTAAACAAGCATGAGAGCCATTATTTTAAAGTAGTAAAGAATGTCAGTGTTTTAAAAATGACTGAACTACCAGCTTTTCTGTCTCCTACCAAGAGCAGAATGATCTCTCTGTTCTCCTTTTAGTAACTATAATTTCTTGGAAACCTATTGTAATATGGAGAAAAAATCTGGTCTGTCTTAAAGAATGTTTATGAGAGATCTTATTGTCATATTTCTCTTTTTTTTAAGATTTTAGTTATTTACTTGACAGAGATAGACACAGTGAAAGTTGGAATGCAAGAAGGGGGAATGGGAAAGGGAGAAGCAGGCTTCCTGCTGAGCAAGGATCCCAGTATGGAGCTCTATCCCAGGACCCTGGGATCATGACCTTAGCAGAAGGCAACTGCTTAACGACTGAGCCATCCAGGCGCCACTCACTGTCTTATTTCAAGGCTATGAAAGCTCTAACATAAAAGAGAATCACTGGTTGTCCCTATTTGATTACTAAAAAAGAGCAAAGAGAGGAAATTTTTAACCAATTTGCACTTGACAATACACTTCTTTCCTTAAATGGGAAATCAAGAATTTGCATTAAATAGACTGAAGACCCCTCAACAAATATATTTCTGAAGGCTGCCTGAAAGAAAATTTGTAAATGGATTGGGCTAACATCCTTTAACTTCCACTTCATCTAGTATACATTTTCTGTAAGAGAGCACAAGCTCTACTCCCTTGTGTATTTATCTTGGTGCTGTAATAAATAGTGTAACTAAAATCCCAAATCAGTATATTGATTCATGATTTCAATAATATTGCAAAACTTTTCTCTGTCAAATAAATAAGTAAAAATCCTTAAAATATAGTATTGCAAAATTTATTCCATATTTACCTGTCAATGCCCATGTGAGTCCCAGGCTTATAGATCCCAGTGCCCAGCCTATATGTTGTAGTGATTATATGAATGATCAAGGAAGGTAAGAATAAATATCCATAATACTTTGCTTAGAAATATTTTATTCTCCTATCTTGGCTGACCTTTTCTTACCTTTTTCCCATACCTTTATTTTAGACCTAGTTTTCCCCAAACCTTCTCACGGATTTGTCGTGTCTTCACACAGTATACAATGGGGTTCATCAGAGGTGGTACTAGCAAGAAAATGTCAGCAATGAGGATCATGGCCACTGGGGACTTGTGCTTGCCAAAACGGTGCATGGAGGCCAAAGCAATGATGGGCACATAGAAGATAAGCACAGCACAGATGTGAGAGACACAGGTGTTGAGGGCCTTGAGCCTCTCCTTATGAGATCCAATGCCCATCACAGTCTTCAGGATGAATATGTAGGACACGGCAATGAACGCACTGTCTGTCATCATACAGAGGGCAACGAAGAAGCCATAGAAAAAGTTGACCGTTGTCAGAGCAGGCCAGCTTCATGACATCCTGGTGCAGACAATAAGAGTGAGAAAGTAGGCTTTTCCTACAATATGTCAGTTTCTTGAGAGTGAAAGGAAATGGGAGCACTAAGAGCATGCTTTTAACGAGAAACATCAGGCCCATTTTGGCAACTCTGGCATTGGTGAGGATGGAGCTGTATCTCAGAGGGTTGCGTATGGCCAAAAAACGGTCAAAAGACATGATCAAGAGCACTGAGGACTCCATATCTGTGAATCCATGGATAAAGAATTCTTGAGCAAAGCAGGCATTTGGGGAAATTCCTGTAGCGTTGAAAACAAAGATCCTCAGCATAGTAGGGAGAGATGAGAGGGAGAGGCCCAGGTCAGAGACAGCTAGCATGGAGAGGAAGTAGTACATGGGGGCATGGAGTGAAGGCTCTGTCCTGATAACAAAGAGGATGGTGCAATTGCCAAGGATGGCCACTAGGTACATGAGGCAAATGGGGACAGAGATCCAAATGTGAACATGCTCTAGTCCTGGGATTCCAATCAGGAAGAATGTGGTGATCTCAATTTTAGAGGAATTGAGAGTGTGCATGATGAATCAGTTGGAAAGTATTTATTCCCAGACCTGAAATGATACTATCAACATAAGTCTATTATGCTCATTTCCCTCCTTTCAGCACTTTTGTCTGAGACACAAAGAAATGCAATTTTGAAACTCATATCAAGAAATGTAAGAATGAAGTCTTTCTTCTGAACAAGCTATTGATAATAGAGTCAGATAATGTTAATTGGTAAGGAGAAGCAGGAATATAGGAACTATCTTGACCAATCACGTTTCTCCATAAAGTCCTCAAAACAAACAAACAAAAATACCCACATAAGGAGCAGTGACCTGCAAACAAATTCTCCCTTTTCTATTAGGATTTGCACCTCCCCAACCCAAGTCAATGAAAAATTTTATATTCTTAGGCTGAACCATAGGATAACACTTTTAGCTTGGCCCAGAATGAGCCTAGAATTAAAAAAAAAAAAAAAAATAAAAAAAAAAAAAAAGCTGGAAACAGCTGGAAGTAGATTTTAAGAGAACAGATACTAAGTGGTTTCTCCAATTTCTATAGTCCTTTCTTCCAAATATTTTTCAGGCCAGGGACTTGAGCTTCTAAAGCTGACATTACTCACAAGCTCTCCACCAGAAGAGGTACAAAGAAAGGACAGAAAATAGGTCGTGTGTGCTTGATTGTTACCCTTCTCTTCTCTTATAGTATAGTGAAAACTCCCATTTTCTTGTATGGAAGCAGAATGTTTGCTTTTTCTTTCTTTCTTTGAAGATTTTATTTATTTATTTGATGGGGAGAGACACAGTGAGAGGGAAAACACAAGCAGAAGGAGTGGGAGAGGGCTGAGTAGGGAGACCGATGCGGGGCTCCATCTCAGGATCCTGGGATCATGACTTGAGCCAAAGGCAGAAACTTAGAAACTGAGCTACCCAGGAGCCCCTAGAATGTTCTTTAAAATCAGTAATCCAGGGGCACCTGAGTGGCTCAGTGGATTAAGCCTCTGCCTTCTGCTCAGGTCATGATCTGGCTCTCTGCTCAGCAGAGAGCCTGCTTCCTCCCTCTCTCTCTGCCTGCCTCTCTGCCTACTTGTGATCTCTGTCTGTCAAATAAATAAATAAAATCTTAAAAAAAAGGACATGAGTAATCCATATCAGTGCTCTTCATCCATGTACACGGGAGTAGAGAGAGATTCTTAGACTTTATAGGCCAACATATACTCTCATAAACACAAAGTGACTCAGCCAACTGGACTATAGGCCAGCCATGGTGGGTGGCAAGGTGAGAGATACAGAATGTTGGTGATGAGGGAGACTGGTTCTCTCTGGATCCTTTTTTTTTTTTTTTTTTCTGACACCATAAGTAAATAGATGTTCTCCAACTGTAGCTTGTTTGTTCTAATAGACAACTGAGCCCACTATATATGTACCTTTGAGAGTTTTCTCTTTCTTTAAGGAATTAGGTAAATCTGGGACAATGGGATTCCAAGGCACATAGAGCATATGGTTTCTACCCCTTTGCCTAGAGAAGGGAGGGTTTTATTGAGAAGCCTGGGCTTTGTCAGAGCATTCTCATCTATTAGGAATCAGAAACACAAGCTTTTCATTTAGTTCATCTTCCTCTCTTCTCCCAGGAGGTCAGGGGATGGGACTAAAAGTTTCAACCCTCCTATCACCTGGTTGATTCTCCAGACAACAGCCCCCAGTCTTAGGTGAGGTGCAGAAGTTACATTAACATGAGAAAAGACAACTTTATCCCTCTCATCACACAGCAAATTCCAAGGAAAATCAGTGCCAAAAACCTGCATGAAGACCATATATTTATTATAAATCACAATATTACAGTGACCAATTCCTTTCACTCATAAAGCACTTATGCCCCTAAATATTTTTTTCTGTTAAATATACTGCTTTTGCCTTTACTGTTTTACAGTTGGTTCTTCTTGCTGGATTTTTGCTATCAACAATCTCTGTTGGCCTTTTATTTCTCATCTGATGCAATTTTGTCAGAAATGAAATCGAAATGACTTACGTTGATTAACATAGCTCTGGGGGTAATTCTACGGGGCACTAGAACTGGGATGCAATAAAATTCAAGGCTTCAACCTTACTTGCCATTTATATTACTTATTCCCAACACTAATATTTATTTGTCTTCCATCAGAATGCAATTTCTTTGTGATGTATTCAGTTTTTAAACTTCTTAACATGAGATAGGAAGCATGGAATAAATGAAAAAATGACATTGATTCAAACTCTAAGCAGAAAGAGTTGTCGGTACACACAAAAAGACAAGATGTGTCTTTCAGGACACTGGAGAAATCATTTTAGGCCCCCACCTATTTTAGAGATCTACACCCCAACTGCCCAAGCACACTTCTTGCAGAACTTCGGAAGAGTTGTCAGAATTACAAAGAAATGCAAAAACCTCAGTAGTTAAGGACTTTAAGGGAACAAAGGGAATAATATATAAACCAACAGGCTCTCTGAGGCCAGGAAATAGACTGACCATACCAGAGAGGATCTGCCAGTGATAAAACTCAGTAGTGCTATTTCAAAACAGAGCAAGGCCTGACTTCCTCACCCTAGATAAGAAGCACAATCACTTTATACCTGCTCTTATAGGATGCCCCTAGGCCCTTCCTGTCTTCTGACCTTTAACCTCCACTTCATTATTTTTTTTAAACTGTATTTTATTTTTTCAGTGTTCAAGATTCATTGTTTATGCATCACACCCAGTGCTCCATGAAATCCATGCCCTCCTTAATACCAGGCTCACCCAGCTCCCCACCTGACTCCCCTCCCAAACACACAGTTTGCTTCTCAGAGTCCACAGTCTCTCAGGGTTCCCCCATTGCCCTTCTCCTCTCCTTCTCCCAACTTCCTCCACTTCATTATAATGTGAAAGTCTCTGCCCTAAAAGAAGCACAAGCTTCATTGACTCAAGACAAGTTGCATGCATGGGTATGTTTTCTAAGTACTCCTGCACCACCTTATGCCCTAACTTCCCCAAACTTTCCCTAACTTAGCCAGGTCCCCAAAACTTCAGCTTAGCAGAAATGACTTTTACAAGATGTCCTAAAATAAGACAATTAACCAAAAAGCATCTGTCAGTATCACGGGCAAGGGACAATTAAGACATAAGCCCCCAGATGTCAGCCATAAAAAAGACCATGAGCACATGGACAGTAACCTAATAGGTAGACAGATAGATACGTGACCAAAGCTCTGATTGGCACCACTCAGCACACCCTGACTACTTAAAACAGTTCTGCAAAAGAGCTCATAAAAAGCCCTACACTTAGAAACACCTAGGACAACGCTCTCAGGTCCCCTCCCTCTTTGGGAATTTTGTACTATTGTTCAGTAAACTTTGCTTTGCTGCCCACCACACTTTGTCTCATTTACCTCTTCATGCTTCGAAGTGGTGTGACCAAGACCTGCAGGCAATAAAGGCAGAGAAATCCTGCAACAATAGTTATTGTCAAAAAGAGCCCAGTACATTTGTTTGTCAAGTACAGTGCCTCATGTAGAGACGTTACTAAAATATTTCCTCGGTAAATTAACTGTCTTGAGAGAAAGTCCTAAATGTTATTACTAATAAGAACTAACATTCAGAAATATTTCCTCTTAGACAAATGGTATCTTAAACTCTTTATGTACATTATTTAATTTTCAGAGCAACCCTATAAGGCAAGTACTGTTATTATCTGTTTTATGAATTAGGAAGCAAAGAAACAGCTAGTAAGTGGTAAGACTGGAATTCAAACCTTAGTATGTCTTATTTTCCTGCCAGATGCCAAGCACTACTTTCTACTTTCTACTTTCAACTGCTGCTTATATTACACTTCCTTTCCAATCTCCTGTGACTCATTTTATTTAACTTGTTTGTCCTCTGGTCCCTGTTCCAAAGTTCTTCCATTAACTGAGACCGTAGTGTCATCTCAGCTGCTGTTTCTGCCAAGACTAAAGCCCTTTCCGTGATTCTAGTCTAACAGCTGAGACCCTGTTACCCATGGCCTGTCTCAACCTGTGATATCTGCCTTCCTGTTCTTTGCTTAGGCAGGTAATTTTATTTTTAAATTTAAGTTCAAGTTAGTTAAGATAATAGTGTTGTATTGATTTACAAGAGTAGAATTTAGTGATTCATCACTTACATATAACACCCATTATATGTGCTCATAAGTGCCCTTCTCAATACCCATCGCCCATCTAGCCCATCCCTCACCCGCTTCCTCTCCAGCAACCATCAGTATGTTCTCTATAGTGAAGAGTCTCTTAGTTTTGCCTCCCTCTCTGTTTTTATCTAGCCAGATAAATTTTTTGCTTTAAACAGATTGGTTTTCCCATTTCCCAGTCCCTCTCTCACTTTGTCTAGCCTTTTGTCTAACTGTGTGAACAACTGGATGCTTTCTAAGATGAACGAACCATGGATGGGTGAAGTGAACAGTGCCATTGGATGGCTAAAAGAAAATTCAGTGCATTTTAATTTTCATAGCTTCTTCTCCAAATTTAAGTTGAACTCTCCTCTTGTGTGGCAAACATTGCTCTGAGAAAAGCTCCCTCCATTCCCTTCTCCCCTTTGGAATCTTTATTTATTTATTTATTTATTTTCCACTTCATAGTGATCCTTATATCAGCTTCCATGCAGTACCCCTCGTTCACAGTTCCCTTATGTGCAGTACCCAGTTTTTTGAGTACTCACCTTTCAGACACATTTCAGGATACAAAGCCATTCAGGATACAAATGACAATTATGTTAGGGCCCCTTTGCACTTACCATTTCACCACATAGTGAAACAGAAATGACTTTAGGTTACAGGCTTCTCATCTCAGTGTACCACAACTGTTGACTAAGACTTTTATCTATAAATCCCAGACTCTTTGAGCTGTCCTCTGACTTTTGCACTCTTGGGACAACAATTCCTCCAGCTCTGCTACCCTCAGTAAACAAATGATTTCCCTGAGAAATTTCCTAGAAAATCCTGGGAGAGCTTGGTCCAGGACCATGGTTTTAATTCACTGGTTCCCACAAGACCATGAAAAGGTCAGGCTTGGATGTCTCACAGATTTCGGAGACCTGCATATATCAAGGAGAGTCTACCCCAGAGATGAGGGAAAGTACTTGAGGCTCCAAGAAATCATTTAATTCCAAATTAATTGATATATTATTTTTGGTTCACCATTTCTTTGTTTCTTCTTATCATCAGTGAAAGTGTTTTTTCCTGTTTTTATTATTGAAAAATAATTTACATATACAAAGACACAGATTTCTGATTTTTACCTACATATGGTACCAAGTAACTATTAGGGTATGGAGTCGACCACCCTCAGTTAGAGAACACTCTCGATAATGCAAGTCACACAGTGAGGTTTATTTCCAGCTAGATGGGGTCCAAGTATCTGCCCGGCACAGCGGGTTTCAACAAGGACCTTGAGCACTCAAAGCCAAGGGTTTATATAGCATTTTCAAGGCACTTCTTCATGGCTACATACATATCTTATGCCCCACTTTGACAGTTTAACTTTGTTTAAACTTTTGCCACTCCAGCATCACCCTGGAGCCATCCTGGCAGTTAAGTGAGATTTAGGTTTAGAAGAAATTTAACTTTATTTACATTTCCTTCTGCCTCAGCCTCCTTCAGTTTTATGGTGGGAGAGCAACCTTAGGCCTTGAGAAACTGAGCCCTTTGTCTCTGGAAATTGGGCCATTGAGGATATAGCCCTTTTTGTTGTAAATCACCAGGACATTTGCAAACCAAGGGAGACTCCTGTCTTGCAGGATTGTGATCTCTGCAAGTTAACTGTTTTGCTTTAACATCTGGTCCCCCTGGTGCCATCACCTAATGGCCCTGGTGGTATATGATTAAGTTGTTTCTTAGGTTTTAGCTACTTTCTCTTATCTCAAGGTACATGCGCCCTGTGGGCTGGTTAGGGACAGTCAGTTAAAATGGCTTCCCAGCCTTCAGGATGGTCATTCTTATGCTAACCCACTCTTACAGTGCAAGGTGCCAGCTTTTGCTTTGCCAAGATGGCTGTATTTATGTCAGGGCTAGACTCAAGGTGGGTACAGCCTTGTTTTCCTTGGCCTCCACACCTGGAGCTGGTTTCAGGGACTTGTTTTTAAGTCCCATGGGGGAAGGGGAGCAGGGACAGTTTAAGGGTTAAAGAATAAAGTTATTGTATAACCTCAATGGAAGCCTCTGGCTAAAATAAAAATATAAAATAGGTCCTTACATAACAATGAAGGATGCGCTAAAATCTCCAAATCTGATTATGAATTTCTCTTTTTAGTTGTTACTTTTTCTTTGTGTATTTTGAAGCTTTCCTATTAGATGTATAAACATTCAAGTTGTTATGACTTTATGAATTCACCCTTTTTATGATTGCAAAATGTCCCCTTTTTTTCTTGATGCTATGTCTTGCTTTAAATTCCATATGCTCTGATAATGTGGCCTTTCACCATATATATTGGTATGGGTGATACATCTTTTCTATCTTCTTCCTCTTAACTTATCTATGAGTTCATAGCCAACTTTTATAAATGGCATGTTTTTTAATCCAGTTCGACTAGTTCTAGTTTTCTAATTGGGGTCTTTAGCCCATTATATTTCATGTAATTATTAATACATTCAATTTTATGTTTATCATTGTTTTATTTGTTGCCTCATTGTCCCATCTATTTTCTCTTCTCTGTTATATAGCTTTACTTACTTTTTAAGAAATCTTTAAATCAAATCAATTCAGGTATGTTTCAGTATTCTATTTTATTTCCTCAGCTGGGTTTTGGCTATACTTTCTGGGTTTTATTTTTTGTAATTGCTCCTTTGATTATGGAATACAACCTTAATTTCCAGTGTCCATCTTAAGTTACTATTATACTTCCACATAGGTAACGCAAAAAAACTTTTTAAAAAGATTTTTATTCATTTGATAGAGAGAAAAAGGAAGAGAGTGAGCATAGCATAGGAAAGAGAAAGAGGGAGAAGCAGACTCCCCACTGAGCAGGGAGCACAATGCAGGGCTCAATCCCAGGACCCTGGGATCATGACCTGAGCCAAAGCCAGATGCTTAACTGACTGAGCCCCTACCCCTTTTAAAGATTGTATTAATTTAAGAAACCTTTAACAGTATACTTCCATTTATCTCATTTTAAAATTGTAAGCAATTACTGTCACGTACATATTTCTACCTGTGTTACAAATCTCTCAGTATATTGTAATTCTTTTATTTTAAAAAGTAAATTATCATGTCCAGAAATTAAGAAAAGACAAAATATTTTGTTTTCTCACATATTTATTCTTTTGAGCATTCCTCATTATTTTCTATTTATCTGAATTTCCATCTTATGTTATTTTACTTTAGCTTTACTTTACTTAGCTTACATAGAAACTTTCTTTAGCATTTATTGCATGCAGTTCTCATGGCTATGAATTTTCTAAGGTTTTGTTTGTAACCTTATACAACTGGCTTTCTTTTTGAAAGATAAGTTTGGCAAATATTGAATTCTAGGTTGACAGATTTTTCTTTCACTACTTTCAAAATGCAATGCTATTGTCTTCCATCTCAGCATTCTTTACCATTGTTTCTCTCTTTGTATTATCTTTTTCTTTTCTGCTTTTAACATGTCTCTCTTTTTCTTCAGGATTTGGTTGTGATGTGTCTGAATTTCAGTTTATTTAGACAGTCTCATTTTTTTCATAAATTAATGTATTAAAAACTTTTCCACATTCTAATTAGGGACAAATAAATTTCTGAATTATATTATTAAAAATAAGAAAATAGATTTCTTTTTCTAATTTAAATTCCAGTTAGTTAACATACAGTGTAATATTATTTATAGGTATACAACTTAGTGATTCAACACTTAACATATAACACCTGGTGCTCATTACAACAAGTACACTTCTTAATCCCCATTACCTATTTAACCCATCTCCTACCCACCTCCCCTCTAATAACTATCAGTTTGTTCTCTCTAGTTGAGAGTCTGTTTCTTGGTTTTCTCTCTTTTTTCCCCATGATCATTTGTTTTGTTTCTTAAATTTCACATGTGGGTGAAACCACATGGTATTTGTCTTTCTCTGGCTGATCTATTTTGCATAGCATAATACTCTTTAGCTCCATCTCTGTCATTGCAAATGGCAAGATTTCATTATTTTTTATGACCAAGTAATATTCCATTGCTGTGTGTGTGTGTGTGTGTGTGTGTGTGTGTGTGTGTGTGTAATATTCCATTGTGTGTACATATACATATGTATATATGCCACCTATTTTTTTCCATTCATCTGTTGTGTATTTGGGCTCTTTCCATAATTTGACTATTGTTGCTAATGCTACTAAACATCTGGGTATATATATCCCTTTGAATTAGTGTTTTTGTGTTTTTTGGGTAAATACCTAGTAGTGCAATTTCTGGGTTTTAGGGAGTTTCTATTTTTAACTTTCTGAGGTACCTGCATTTCTGGTTTTCAGAGTGGCTATTTCCATTGACAGTATAAGAGGAGTCCCCTTTCTTTGCAACCTTGCCAACACTTGTCATTTCCTGTATTGTTAATTTTAGCCATTTTGACTGGTGTTAGGTGATATATTTTTGTGGTATTTATCCTTATTTCCCTGATGATGAGTGAAGGTAAGTATATTTTCATGTGCTGATTGGCCATTTATCTGTATGTCTTCTTTGGGAAAATGTCTATTCATGTCTTCTGCTCATTTTTTAAGTGGATTATTTGTTTTTCATGTGTTGTTTTATTTATTTATATATTTTGGATACTAACCCTTTATTAGCTGTGTCATTTGTGAATATCTTCTCCCATTCTGTAGGTTGCCCTTAGTTTTGTTGATTGTTTCCTTCACTGTGCAGTAGTTTTTTATTTTGATGAAGTTCCAATAGTTTATTTTTGTTTTTATTTCCTTAGCCTTAGGAGACAGGTCTACTAAGAAGATGCCATGGTCAGTGTCAAAGTGGTTACTGCCTACGTTCTTCTCTAGGATTTTGATGATTTCCTATCCCACATTTAGGTCTTTCAACATTTTGAATTTATTTTTGTGTATGGTATAAGAAAGTGGTCCAGTTTCATTATTCTGCATGTAATTGTCCCATTTTCCCAACACCATTTGTTGAAGAGACTATAATTTTTCCATTGTATATTCTTTCCTGCTTTGTCAAAGATTAGCTGATCATATACTTGAGGGTCAATTTCTGAGTTTTCTATTCTGTTCTATTGATCTATGTGTCTATTTTTGTGACAGTACCATACTGTCTTGGTCACTTTAGTTTTGTATGTAGCTTTAAGTCTAGAATTGTGATGCCTCCAGCTTTGGTTTTCTTTTTCAAGCTTGGTTTGGCTATTCAGCTTTTGTGGTTCCATACAAATTTTTGGATTGTTTGTTCTAGCTGTGTGAAAAATGTTGGTGGTATTTTGATAGAGATTCCATTAAATGTGTAGATTGCTTTGGATAATATAGACATTTTAACAAGAGACAATAGATTTATATTAACATTATTTATCTGTCTCAAAAATGTCCATGGGAATGTTATTTAACAGATAAAATATGTTTACTTACCTCTCTGTCAAAAAGAAACTCAATAAAATCCATCTCTTCCAGAATTATTGGTTTGATTCTATTTAAGGTATGGTTCATTCAAGAATAGGTGATTAGGTGAAGATTAGCAGGAAGGGTATCTTTTTTGTTCTTTGTCTCTCTTTCTTTGTCTTTCTGTCTCTATCTCTGTCTCTCTCTCTCTCCCTGTGTGTGTGTGTGTGTGTGTGTGTGTAGACTTTCATTAAAAATGCCTATAGGAATGTGGAAGAATCTTGATTGGTTAGAAGGATAATTTGATATTCGAGGCAGTTGTACTGGGTGGCTTTGTCAATCCTACAGAGAACTGTGCATTGGAATAGCCTTTGAGACAAAAAGGTAAGATTTATGAACTTCTGTATCAACCAATCACTGAATGAAGTCTGTTCCACCAGCAAGGAACTTGGGTGAGGCAGCTTCATTTTGATCAGAAAAATTCCAGTAGAATTCAGTTATATTCCAATAGCTGCCAATATTCCTGGAAGCTGGGGAAGTGGTGTCTCAGTTCCACAGTACTGTTGACTGCATTTATAAGAGTCTGCCATAGCACAGTTCATATCCAACTGCTTCATCTAGTAAATTCATCCAGTCTGGAATAGCCCATCCAGTGTTTGGGTTGGTTCCTTTGCCTGAAGGAACATAAATATTGAAGGTTAGAGAATCAAATACAACAGACACCACTCACTTCAGTATTCTTGAAGCCTCAACTCATTATTTTCCACCTCTACTACCCTTTCTAAATTCCCCTCACCTAGAACCTTTATGGTCTAGGTGTATTTCATGGTGGAGTGACCCAGACCCTTATTGCCAAAATGTATGAACCTCTAGATACCATGCTCTTCTCAGGGTATGGCTGCTGGCCTTTTTAATTCATCATCAAAATTTGTCAGGAAAGTATGAAGAGATAACCAGCCAGCCATCTGAGTACTGAACATTTTCTTCCATCCTCCCATTGTTTAGCAGCATCCTTGTTTTTTCCTGATTAGGGATTAATTGCCCCTGCCAGGTTAGGGACTTCTTTTTGTGTCTGCTGGTCTTTGGACTTGAGAAGATAAAAGTTAGTAGGCAGGAGCTATAACTTAAATTTTAATTGTACCCTTGCTGTATCCCCCACTCTGGGAATCAGAGCCTCCTGCCCAACAGAAAGTAAACTACAAGAATGAGAAGCAAAATTCCCAAATACGTGACTGAAAGTTATGTAAATGGGGCTACTCTTAACTTTCTACACCTTTGTTCCCAGATACATGTATGTTAGTTATCATATATATATATATATATATATATATATATTTTATAATTAAATTATCAAATTTTCATACTGCTTCATAAGCTTGAGTAACTACTATTCAATTTAGGAATTAAACCACTATAGGACTTCCATAAAAATTAGAAAGATATGAATAAATTACAGGAGATAGCTTTCAAATAGTTCTACTGAATGCAAGATATAATGTAGGAGGCATGTAATTTGTGGATACCTGGTTGGAAATCTAACAGGCATGGCAGGAAATGCCTATTTCAATCTTTATATAATGACATTTGCCAAAAATGGATCAAAAAAATAAATGGAATAACTGATAAGTCATTTTATAGCTTGTAAAGTGCTTTCATAAATACTTGATACTTGTCTCCATTTTGTGGATGATTAAACTCAAATGAAAAAAGCAAAGTGGTATGGTCAACTAAAGTATTTTGATTACAAATAATTTGTTCTTTTAACTGTATTGCCCAATTGCCATGAATGCTACATACCAAGCTTCCCCTATCAGTGTGATTTCTAGCATTTACCTCTGACTTGAGTAGTTCTCCAACTGTTTTGCCTCATAATTTCTCTCTAGCTCAGGTTGTAGTTCTTGGGCATCAAAGAGTTAATGTACTAGGCCCACCTGTTTTCCTGTAAGTAAGTTCACACACACACACACACACACAAAAATCACTCAGGCTGTTTTTCTATTCCTCCCAAAGGTCCCTATCCCAGAGGGAAGTAGAAGTAGGTACATCTAGATAAAATGAAAGTTAAAGTTGAAAGTTCTTACTTTTATTTTCAGGGACCTATTGAGCATCCAGTTTTGGTAAGTGCAATTAAATGAAAATCCATTTGTATTTGAAGAAATGATTATGGGAAGGAAAAGGAAGTGGTTTAGTGTGTGTATGTATGTGTGTGTGTGTGTTCTGTGTATGTAAATGGAGTGTGAATGGGAGTACATGGCCTGAAATTTAGGAAAGATTTTATTAATGCTAGTATTAAGAAGGTCCCATTTACTGATAATATCACAAATCAAAGTAAACTGTATTGTCAATTAAGATAGAAATAGTCCTCCTCAGTCAGTCTAGGACTTGATGTGTGAAATGGTTGGTTAGGAAATTTTGGTGAAATAATTATTAGTAGTTGGTATTTATTGATTATCTTCATATGTTAAAGATTGTATTAGACTACTTTATATACATGGTTTTAATAGTTACATAATAACTATTTTAGATAGATATTGTGTTTTTTTATTATGTTCAGTTATCCACTATATAGTACATCATTAGTTTTTGATGTAGTGTTCAATGATTCATTAGTTGTGTATAGATACTGTGTTTATAATATTTAATGGAAGAGTATATACATCTATTTGGAAACCTAAGCAGCTTACCCAGATTCACACAGATAGCAAGTTGCCAAGCTGAATACATATCTGGAGACTACTGCATCAGATCTGAGGGCTTATTTTGTACCTTAAAGATGGAAATTCTAAGAGGTCTGAGCAATGTTTGATACAATGACTGTCATCCTTGAAAAGTGGTCTTCCTTTGATATCCACTATATCCCATTATGCTAGTTTTTCTCCCAGATATCTGGATATTCTTGGACAAGATCCTCTCAACAATCTTGTTTCTCTTCCGGGTTCTGAGATTTAAAATTTCTATTTTATACATTTTTCTTGGGTGATCTCGCCTACTTTCATGGCTCATTTCTGCTAAAGTTCATACTGCATGTCCAAAAGAATAGTCTGAATAAGAACAAGTTTACCATTAAGGATGTAGGTGAGCAGAGTGAGCATAAATATCCCTTAGTTATTAGTACAGATAAAAAGGAGAAGACATTAAGAAATGATTGCAGGGGTGCCTGGGTGGCTCAGTCAGTTAAACATCTGCCTTCAGATCAGGTCATGATCCCAGAGTCCTGGTACTGAGGCCCATATCAGGTTCTCTGCTCAGCTGGGAGCCTGTTTCTCCCTCTCCCCTCTGCCAGTTCTCTCTCACTATCTACCCCCCCAAATAAATAAGCAAAATCTTAAAAAAAGAATAAAAGAAATTATTCTACATGTTTTACATTTTTTCCACTCACATTTAGTTTTTGTACTTTTGCTGAGAGCCTTTTATGTTCCAGAAACTATGTTGATAACAGATAGATGAAAATAAATAAAATTTCTTCTGTGCCTTTCAATATTTAGCAGTTGGTTTATATGGTGGTGGTGGGGTTGGCTGGGGAGGGATACATGAAAACAGTACATTATAAAATAGTGTAGATGGGGCACCTGAGTGGCTCAGTTGGTTAAGCATTAGCCTTTGGCTCAGGTTATGATCCCAGGACTCTTGGATCTCTCTCTATTTATATCAAATAAATCAAATCTTAAAAAAAAAATATTGTAGAAACTTCATGGTAAAGGACATACAACAGATGTGATGAGGGAGCAGGAGGCTGGCTGAAGACACAGCAAAAGCTGGCACCTTGCACCCCCTCTCCATCTGCTCCCCCTGGGTCATATGTGTAGCCTCAGGCACCCCTGACTGCCACAAAGGATAAACAAATAGTTAACTTGCAGAGATCACAATCCTGCAAGACAGGAGTCTCCCTTGGTTTACAAATGTCCTAGAGATCTACAAACAAAGAAGTTACCTTATCAATAGCACAATTTCCAGAGGCAAATAACTCAGTTGCTCAAACCCTAATGTCTCCCTCCCCACCATAAACAAAACTGAAGGAGGCTGAGGTAGAAGGAAATGTAAATATAGTTAAATCTCTTCTAAACCTAAATCTCACTAACAAAGATGATTGATAGCAGGATTGTGACATGCCACCAAGAATCTCCCAACTATCTTGATGTTAATGACTGGCCTAAAGACAACATTGATCAAGCTTCAAGGGCAAGGCCTCCTATATCCTGGCACCTTGTAGGCCCTCTTTAGCATATGAAAACTCCACTGAAACATCCCTTCCCCTCACCTTCCCCTAACCACAGGGTACATAACCTGCCATCCCTCACAACCCAGGGCAGCAGCTCTTCCTGCCCACTGGTCCTGTCCCCGTGCTTTAATAAACTTCCATTTTGCACCAAAGATGTCTCAAGAATTCTTTCTTGGTCATCGGCTCCGGACCTCAGCCCACTGAACCTCACCTAAGTTCCAGAACTTCATCAGATGTATTCTCTGAAAGACCTAAGTCAGTACCCCTCTGCCAAAGAGGAAAAGAAAAGATGAAGAGGTATCAGAACAAAATTTGCTAACTGGGCAGTCTGACATATTAGATATAGAATGATTATCATGGTATTTAGAAATCTATTATCACCCTTCAAATGTACATTCTTTGGGTGTGGCATTAGGCATACTGCCATGGTGGGAAACAAATAAGACCTGTCAAACTACTTAGGAGCTCCCAGCCTAGCATTTGCAGCTCAGTTCAGAAGCCGGCAAAACAAATCTGCATCGATAGTGCCCAGAAAATATCAAATATATTGGTAGAGGGCTGTTTGTTACACATTATGTTTCCTCTTGTTATTGTCTAGAGAATTACAAAATACAATATCAATTCATAATCAAACTTCAATTTAGGTGATCCCAATAATTTCCTGTGTCCTCTGTATTCTCCACTGAATATTGATTTTTCTTCTATTGCCATTTGAACTTATAAAAATTATGGAGTGTAAACTCTAAACTTCTTTGGCTCTCCTTTCATTTTTGGGTCTGCAATTGAAATTATTAATTTAATAAATTTCATTTACTTATGTATATATTTATCATCTTTACTGAAAACATAGATGGGAATTATGATGGTTATCTTGGATATCTATATTTCCCCAGCAGTTTAGTCTGATTATTCAACATAGTGATATCCAGAAGCTCAACAAATTCATAGTCAGTTGAAAGACTATATATTTTTCCTTGGAAAATATAATTTGTGAACTTTTTAATAGGGACCCTAAAAATAAAATGAGGTTTATTTTAATATGTAGGTGGATTTATAATTTTTACAAAGGGAAACTGAATGATGGGATGTTTTTCATTTAGAATTTCTTTGACTAATTCAGTCATGAATATAGAATAGAAGATAATTTGATCAGGAGAGATATGGTGAACATACAGCTGATGCTACTATATGGCATCAATACTTTCCTTGGAATAATAATATATACCCTGAAGTGTGGTGCACAGTGGCTTGAAGTAGGAACTCTTTCATTTCAGATTAGTCTATAAATTTACTTTCTAGCATTTAACATTTACCATAGTGTACATATTCTCAGGGATCTTTGATTATTTTCTTAAAATGTTATTTTTAACTTTTTACATAAAGTCAGGATCTTGTTATAAAGCCAATGAGACAACTACTAAAGATCATGTGGAGAACAGTGAGAAAGATTCTGCATGCCTATCACTGACCCAAGCAAAGCAGCTCTGTTTTGATATGATGAGTTCATATTTGGCTAAAAGTGTTGGAAAACCACAGCCATAGGATAAATTGTTACAAGTGAAATTCCCGTGTTGGAGAACATAAACATGTTTAAGGACTTTTGATAAGTGTTGAAAATTGCATTTTATTACTATTATGTCAAATATGCTTCTGAGCACAGCATGTAAGAGCGCTGCTTATCTCCACAACACTGATCCAGAAGTGTGACTGCTTTTTATTTATGTGATTTCAGATTTGGCTAAAAAGTTCCTATTCCCATTCATGTCTGCTTTCAATAATTCTGAGGTCCAGCTTTTTCTTCTGATTGGAATCCCAGGACTGGAACATGCCCACATCTGGATCTCCATTCCTATTTGCCTCATTTACCTGGTTGCCATCATGGGCAACAGCACCATCCTCCTTATCATTAAGACAGAACCTTCGCTTCATGAGCCCATGTATTATTTCCTTGCCCTGTTGGCCATCTCTGACCTGGGCCTGTCCTTCTCCTCCCTTCCTACCATGCTGAGAATCTTCTTGTTCAATTCCATGGGAATTTCACCCAATGCCTGCTTTGCTCAAGAATTCTTCATCCATGGATTCACTGTCATGGAATCCTCAGTGCTTCTAGTTATGTCTTTGGATCGCTTTCTTGCCATTCATAATCCCCTGAGATACAGTTCTCTCCTCACTAGCCGCAGAGTTGCTAAAATGGGATTGACTATAGCCATCAGGAGCATTCTTTTAGTGCTTCCATTCCCATTCACTCTCAGGAGATTAAAATATTGTCAGAAGAATCTCCTTTCTCACTCATACTGTCTGCATCAGGACACCATGAAGCTGGCCTGCTCTGACAACAGGATCAATGTTATCTATGGCTTCTTTGTTGCTCTCTGTACTATGCTGAACTTGGCATTAATTTTTCTGTCATATATGCTGATCCTGAAGACAGTACTCAGCATTGCCTCTCTGGCAGAGAGGCTCAGGGCCCTCAATACCTGTGTCTCCCACATGTGTGCTGTGCTCACTTTCTATGTACCCATCATCACCCTGGCTGCCATGCATCGCTTTGCCAGGCACAAGAGCCCACTAGTTATAATCCTTATTGCAGATATATTCTTGTTGTTGCCACCCCTAATGAACCCCATTGTGTATTGTGCAAAAACTCAGCAAATCCGGGAAAAGGTCTTGGGAAAGTTGTTTAACATATGTAGGAGATAGAGGTGCCTGGGTGGCTCAGTCGGTTAAACCTCTGACTTCAGCTCAGGTCATGATCTCAGGGTCCTGAGATCAAGTCCTATATCAGGGTCTCTGCTGGGCAGGGAGCTTTCCCCCTCTCTCTCTCTGTCTGCCTCTCTGCCTTCTTGTGATCTCTGTCTGTCAAATACATAAATAAAAAAAAACAAACAAACATATGTAGGAGATAAAAATTCAAATACGGAAGTTAAATTATCAACCAGTAAATATGAATTGGCACCTATTTCAGTACCACGGTGGTCACTATCTAGTGGAGGACTGTGGGAGAGTGAAAGGAATTTACAATAAAGTCAAGAATACATTATTGAATGGGAAGGATGAAATGATCAGGTGATAGATGATATGATTCACAGAAGATTAACCCATATTTTGAGTAGTTGAAACAAAACACTATATAATGGAGCAGTTGGGTTTGAGTCATCTCCTAAATAATGGATAAAATTGGACAGATTGAGATTATTACTCAAGCAGCATTTATTGAATTTATATATTTACAATGTACACTCACTATGCTATCAAGGAGAAATAAACTAGCAAGGCATATAGAAGCCATGAAGGCTGTTAGTCTGGCTGGAATAAGAGTATAATTTGGCAAATCGTGAGGGATAATTTTGACTAGTGTGAGTGAACCAGATTTTGGAGTACCTAGAAAAGCCTTGAACAGACTAAATACAGGAAGTACTGGGTAGGCAATTTAATAACTACAGCAGATGGCTAACACGATGAATCACATGTTACGGAAAGCATGTCTGAAAGCAGGAGCAAGATGGATTCTATTGAGAGAGAGGAAGAGGGCACTGACAGGAGGCTGCAGCAACAATCCCACTATGGCGTGATTCTGGGAACGGGCAGAGACAGAATAAAATCATTTAGGTTGCTTTTTGTTGTTGATTTTGTTGTTGTTATACAACGAACATAATTTATAAGAAATTCACAAGTTCCACTAAACAATGAGTGTACAGACATAGGTGACTGAATATTCAGACAGACATGCTGAAAGAGGAGGCTGGCATACTGCTTATCTGTCACAGCTGGAAAGGTAGCATTGGCCTCATTTGCAAGACAATAATATTTAGTTGTAGACAGGGGAGTAAAATATTTTAAACAAGCTTCAATCATCAAACTGTGAAGATCCTCCCTTATGAAGCTATCTCAAATATTTTTTTCACTCACTGATTTCCTCCTGCAGCTGTTTTAGTTCAGATTTAAAATTCCCCAGGTTTATCCTTTCATCCCTTAAATTGAGATAAACTGTTTGAAGGATCTTTTTTCAAAGATTTTATTTATTTATTTATTTGACAGACAGAGATCACAAGTAGGCAGAGAGGCAGGCAGAGGGAGAGGGAGAAGTAGGCTCACCTCCCCGCTGAGCGGAAAGCCCAATGTGGGGCTCATCCCAGAATCCTGGGATCATGATCTGAGCTCAAGGGAGAGGCTTTAACCCACTGAGCCACCCAGGTGCCCCTGAAGGATCTTTTTAAAGTATAAATGCCACCACACTTAAAATCCTTCAATAGGGGGCGCCTGGGTGGCTCAGTGGGTTAAGCTGCTGCCTTCGGCTCAAGTCATGATCTCAGGGTCCTGGGATCGAGTCCCACATCGGGCTCTCTGCTCAGCGGGGCGCCTGCTTCCCTTCCTCTCTCTGTGATCTCTTCCCTTCCTCTCTCCTACTGTGATCTCTCTCTGTCAAATAAATAAATAAATAAATCTTAAAAAAAAAAAAAA
>NC_081557.1:46846222-46854640 GCF_022355385.1 Mustela nigripes | reverse complement strand
GTTTAGGTTTTGAGATCTGACAGACCTGAATGTGGTTTTTGAGTTTTCCATTTATTATATATGTTATTGGCTATAGTAACTGACCTCATTGAACCTCCAATCTAAAGGTATTATATGAGAATTAAAAGGAAATTGTCTATCTTAAATGTTAAGATAGCACTGAATAAAAATAGTTTGAAAAATTAAAATTTTAACAAAATGTTACTGTTGTAGTAAGTAGGTAAATGCCATGACCATTTAAAATGTGTCTTATAGGCATGCTTTTCCACTAACATTCTTTAAGTTTTTATAAGGCATACCTTTTAACTCCTACTGAGGTCTTTTCTACGCTACTTAAGTGTCTGGGAGGACATTCTTCAGAAATAAACATGCCAATTCTTGATCTGGATCATAGGTTATAGTTCTACATAGCAGAAAATTCATAATTTTGATGTCTCAATAAGTAAATAATCAGGATATAGCAGTCACTTATCTGCTACCTGGAAAATACCTTCCTGTAGTAGTTTTTTTAACTGAAAAATCATATTTTAAAATTTTGACTCTGCCATCTTAATTTTCAAAGGACAGTCAAATTGGATATTGCATGCAAGCACTTCGAGATATTCTATAGTATATAATAGATGCTCAATAATTGTTAGATACTATTACTACAATTGTAATTATTATTTTTTATTATTATTTCCCAGCTAATCAGTAAGAAAGATGGAGGTGGGGGAGGAAATACAGGCTATTCTACTTATTTTGAAGGTTAAAATGTATACATATTAAAGAATGTTCCCAGATCCTCTGAAAAAAATTTTGAATGCACATCCAGGCATCAACATAAGGTGTTATTATTATTACTTTTTTTAAATCAACTTTGGTTTTAATTGATCTCTTCCTGCCTTCTGAAACTTAGTTCAGAAGAATTCTTCAATAGATATGAGTCTAAGGGTGGTACAAAGACTCTGGAAGATTCTAGAAGAAATCTTCAACTTCAGTTGGCTGAGGCATAGAGGAGATGAATCAGAGATCAGGTAGTTTGAGTTTCACACAGAAATGCGATTCATCTGGCAAGTCACAGTTCCTAGATGCTAACTGGTTCCTTTAAGATACTAGATCAAAATGGGGAGTAGAGCTGATAAAACAAAGAACTTACTTTGAGTGGTGTGTTAGTTAGGGTCCAATCAGAAGAAAGAAACCACACAGGAATTTAACAGAAAAGTTTAATTTATTTATTAACAAGAGATTACAGTAACAGGGAATCAACTAAGAGTGGGAAGAAAGAATCATGAAGGGTACTCTAGGGCTGAAGGAGAGTCTCCAAGGAAGAAACAAGTTTTCAGGGGAAGAACCAGCCCCATGGCTAGCATTTGGTTGTTGATGGAGAGAATGTGAGTGAAGTTCATTGAATGACAGAGAGTTCCCTAGGTTTCTGAGCCAAAGCTGGTTCACAATTAGGCTAAAGCTGGTCGGTGGAGAACCACTTGTTGGAAGACTGATGAAATTTTCCAGGAAGACTGATGAAATTTTCCAGGGAGTTACTGTTGACTTTCTGAAAAGCAGCTGAGGAACAAGCTGGAATCATCAGGAAGGTTCTAGAACTGCTTGAGGAGGTAATCTGCTATTTATTCACTGGAAACTAAAAATATCAATAGACTTGATGCCCTGAACTCCCTCCCTTCATCTTAACCCATCTTATTGACAACCCCTAAAAGCTTTTACAAATTCAAACTTCTTAGCAATGCGGATGCGGATTTGCTTGGTCTTGATACTATGAACAATGGGGTTCATGAGAGGTGGTACCAGTAGATACACATAAGACATGAGGAGGTGTACAATATGGGGCAGATGTTCACCAAAGCGGTGCACAAGAGACAAGCCAATCATGGGAATGTAAAAGAGCTTCACAGCACAGATGTGGGAGACACAAGTGTTGAGGGCTCGAAGTCACTCCTGGCAGGAGGCAATGCTTAGCACAGTGCGGAGGATGAGGGCATAGGAGAGGAAGATGAACAGTGAATCCACGCCAACACTGCAGGCCACAACAAAGATACAATATATGTGATTGACAATGATGCTAGAGCAGGCCAATGATGCTAGAGCAGACAATGGGCATGGGCCAGCACATGGGAGTGGCAGTACTGGAAGCGTTTAAGGAGGAATGGCAGGGGCAGGATGAGCAGGGCACTTCTAAGCATTGAGCTCAGCCCCATCTTGACAATACATGTGGGTGTCGAGGCTGTGGAGTAGCTTAGTGGGTTGCAGATGGCCACATAGCGGTCAATGGACATGGACAGTAGAACTGAAGACTCTACCAGAGACAAGGTATGGATGAAGAAGAACTGAGTGAAGCAGGCGGGGATGCCAATCTCTCTGGCATCAAACCAGAAGATGCCCAACACGGTGGGCAGTGTAGATAGACAAAGGCCCAAGTCTGTCAGGGCCAGCATGGCCAAGAAATAGTACATAGGTTCATGGAGGGTGACATCAGTACGGATGATGTGGAGGATGGTAAGGTTTCCTACAATAACTGTCAAGTAGATGAAGCAGAAGGGAATAGAGATCCAGCCATGGAGATCTTCCAGTCCTTGAAAGCCCATGAGGAAGAAAGTGGCTTTTTGGAGGCTGCTATTATAAGAGATTGTCATGGCTTTAAAATCTTGGATTCACCAACCTCCAGTCAAGAATGGGATTTCTGGAGAGTAATAGAACTGAATTCTCACTCACCAAAGTGTCCTGGGACCAGCGAGAGAGAAAGCGTCTGCAGATGAAATGAGAAAGAACTGGGGGACTTGATCTATTAGCATTTTCTGGAGGGTCTCGGATGGGGACTTCTGTAGTGTATGGATGCCCTAGGATTTAGCCTTATGGTGGTTTGTCTGCCCATGTTGGACTCTCAGGGGTTTCATGAGGTCACCTCAGATGGGGCCTTTTTCATATGCTCCTCCCTTAGAAAAATCCAGTTTAATCAACTAAAGAATTCAGAATCTGTATCATATATACAGGGAATTAGTACTATACATGATTTTGCATAATTGTGTACTAGGATCAAGTGCCTATCATATGTATTTAAATGTATTTTTAATTTGGCTGGGGATTGTGCTTTATTCCACAATGTTTAGTCTGCAGGGGAATGCAGAGGAAGCACTAAGTAAATGGTCACTTAACTCTTTGAGCTTATAACTTGTGGCCACAGTGATGATTTTCCTGAATCTGCATAAAATCCTTCAGTGACTAAGGATGAAAAATGTGTTGCAGAAATCTGAAGTCTGGTACTGAGAAATGTCTGAGAAGAAACAGATCTTAAGGAAACAAATAATTCTAGGAAAGGGTACACTGGGGCTTTGTTTTGGGAGATATCACAAGAGTTGTGAGTTTCCAACATCAGGGCTGTTAAGCTGGTGTTAGATGTAGAGATGAGGGTGCAGAAGAGGTATGCATCAGATCTGAAACAGAAATAATAAAAAGAAACCTAAAATGGTCAGGAAAGCCTCTAATTTTAGCTTTTAACGAGGAAACTAAATCTTAAGGCTCTCAGAGTAAGCTGTGCATTTGGGAGTTGGATCAATATGGCACACAGGTAAAGGTCTGTCTTTATAATACCTGAATTGGGCTCTATTTAAATTCTGCCTTCAGAACTTTTATTCAATTACATTTATTGCAAGCCATACTATAATGGGGTGTATGCATATTAATACAGTGTGACTAGTATAATGTTTATCATATGCATAAAAAAGCTTAAAACAGCTTAAAGAGACAAAGAATGGACAATCAGGGAAACAAAATGAAAATAATAGTGTATTTTATCACCAAAGTCATGTCACCACTGTGCCTATTAAAAAAAGATAGAGAAGGATGAAAATTTCTAAAAAAGCATTGCACTTAGAATGGTGAGGTTATCATTAATTTTTAGAGACTATGTTTATAGATTGGAGAAAGCTTATAAGGGCTGAAATTATCAATGAGTGGGGAGGAGTAAGTAAAAACTGTATATTGTTAGTAGTTTTCTTCTAAGAGAAAATCTTAGAGGATAAGTGAAGATACCAGGAAATTTTAAGGAGGAGACATGGGGAGTTCAGGGTACTCTTTCAAAAGACTTCTTTTGTAAAGGGACATGGAAGAGTGAGGAAAAAGAAGAAATGTCTGTAGCCAGCTTTTGCCATTCATGTATTAATCAAAATAAGTAAGAATAAAATAATAATGCAATAATTAATAGAATAATAAAACCCCTCTTATGTTGTGATTCCAGAGTTAGAAAAGGGAAAGAGAATGAAGGAGAGAGGTGGCGGCGGGAGGGTGAGGAGCTGTGAAGGAAAAGGACGATCACAGCATTTGCAGAACAGGCTTGGACAGCACAGGCAACAATGCAGTCTTGATCCGAAATCAAGACAGGAAATGGCCAACAGAACTTTTAAAAAGGAATGATAAGAAAGAAGGGGAAAAGGGGAGATGCAAACAAGAGTTTAAAGATATGTGTAGCTTTTCAGCCACCAGACTCACAGTGAAGCTTGTTTCCATCCATCTTACAGGGAGCCATTTCAAAGTTTGTGAAAGAGAAGCAACATTTAGAGGTGATCTGTTTCACTCCTCTATCTCCAGATGGGGAAGGATCATTCTGCTGCTTAGTGAGAAGTTGCATCCATCATCTCTCTCACTCTGCTATTACCTTGCCTTCCAAATATATTATGTGCATATTATTTTTGGGGGGGGGCGGGTATGAGGCAAGTTTGCCAGATTTGGGAGGGGGAAAAAGAAAGATCAAAATAAGCCATACCTACCACCAAAGAGATGGAATTGCTGTAAGACTGACTAGAGACTTGCAACCCTAATACAGATTTGGGATCTAATAAAGCGTACTGAATAAATACATAAGTGAATGGTTAGAAAAAAGAGATGAGATGCAGTAGGGATTAAGCCATAATTTTTAGTGCAGTGACTACATTTTCTTCTCCAAGGCACTCACCTCCAGATTAACAGATCAGAGAAGTATTGGCTTGTTACTCCAGGAGACTCTATCATACATCCTTGAGCGTCCCTTCAACTCCCGTTTATTGGGGTTACAGGAATGTCATTCTAATGTCTATGGCAGAAAAGAGGAGATATGGGTTGAGCAGCGATTTCAAGGACAGTCTGACTTCCTCCTCAAATAACTTCACACAAAGGTATTCAAGATTATCAGTATCTGTGTTGGTCACCATCTTCAGATTCTTCCTGCAATATACACAGGCACTACCAACAACTGAAGAGAACAATCAGAACACAGGATGAGTGCTCACACAGCTACAAGAATATTCTCTGCTTAAAATACAGGGTCTTTTTGAAGAGCTCAAGCAGCTTCTCCCTTGTGGACCTCTGCTGAGGCTGAGAATTCCCTGATGAATTCTCAGGATGCTTAGCTGAGGATGGAGGCTGTGGGAGACTAAGAAACTTCAACCCTGTATGTGGGCAAGGGATAACTTCAAGGCGTTAGGATGCTTCTAGTTCTAGATTTCATTTTCTGAAACCAGGTAAGAAAGACCTAGCTAAACTTGGTGTGCAGTATTGCAAGAGCAAGAGTGTTTTAATTCAGATTCAGATAAAAGATAAAGCTGGTTCCAACCAAATCTCTGCTACTTACTACACTTTCTAACCATGTGACCATGCAACCTAGGAAAAATTAACCTCCCAGAAAAATGATTTCCTTATATTCTAAGAAGGGAATCTCTTCCCTCTTCCTTTTATTCAGGTCCATCAGGCATGTTTTAGAGCCATCTGCTAATGTAATTTGGTTTGAGTCGGGAAGAAGAAAGGCCCACCATGGCCTTCAGTCATGAACTATTAGTTTCTTAATTACTATTGGCCATTCCCTGTATTTCTGCTCCATACATGTGTGACTTGGGTCCTAATTCAGAAACTTGTACTAAAAATGCCAGTTTAATACTTTAAAATAGTTCATCAACCCATTTTTAACTACCAACATGTATATCAAGAGTTCTTACAGAATTGATTTTAACCCCTGGGCAGAATAGCTAAACTTAATTGATTCTCAGTAAACACAATTATTAAAATAATTAGTAGAGTGAGTGAGATTCTAATTTGCCAACAGTAGGCCTAATTTACACTTATTGTTTTTGTTTCCCAATTGCAACGGTCCTTCAGAACAATGTATTACTTAAAATATAACCCATGGGAAATTTTACTAGTTACCAAGCACGTTTAGATACAGCCTTAAGAAAAACACATACTGGCAACAGGCCTCTGCAGGAGAGGACGGTATATATGGCCTTGAAGCTGAGCAGTGGGGGATGCCAGGCCCACTCAGGGCAGATCGCTGCCTAGTCACCTGCTTCATTTTGCTGTTATCTCCCCACCCCCCTACCCGAGAGTGCCTGTGGCTAGTTAGAGAAGTCCTTTGCATGTGCTTGTTCAACTATAAACTTTATACTGCTTGTTCAGACATATTTTGCCTTCCTTCTTATTTATCTACAAGGCATATGACTAATGTTTGCCTTCTTCGACTCTTCTGTTGATCACCGTTTCTATCTAATAAAAGTCTCTTCTACTGTCGTCCCCTGCTTTCTTTCTCTTGTAGCTTTCACTTGTTTGTGCTTCATTCTTCTCCCATGCACTGAAGGAAGCAGCACCCAACCAGTTTGGAATCTGTCCAATATTTTTCATTTTATCACAAAGCGTTATATGTAATTCAATTTTTTTTTCCTCTGCAGGTACAGAATCTAATTCCATTTTCACAAAATAACTTATTATTTCCCGCCATTAGTTCTTTTTTTTTCTTTTCACCGTAACTGTATTCATTGTTTTTTGCACCATACTCAGTGCTTCATGCAATCCATGCTCTCCCTAATACCCACCACCTGGTTCCCCAAACCTCCCACCCCAGCCCCTTCAAAACCCTCAGATTGTTTTTCAGAGTCCATAGTCTCTCATGGTTCACCTCCCCTTCCAATTTCCCTCAACTCCCATCTCCTCTCCATCTCCCCTTGTCCTCCATGCTATTTATTATGCTCCACAAATAAGTGAAACCATATGATAATTGAATCTCTCAGCTTGGCTTATTTCACTCAGCATAATCTCTTCCAGTCCCATCCACGTTGCTACAAAAGTTGGGTATTTGTCCTTTCTGATGGAGGCATAGTATTCCATAGTGTATATGGACCACATCTTCCTTATCCATCTGTCCATTGAAGGGCATCTTGGTTCTTTCCACAGTTTGGTGACCGTGGCCATTGCTGCTATAAACATTGGGGTGCAGATGGCCCTTCTTTTCACTACATCTGTGTCTTTGGGGTAAATACCCAGTAGTGAAATTGCAGGGTCACAAGGAAGTTCTATTTTTAATTTCTTGAGGAATCTCCACACTGTTTTCCAAAGTGGCTGTACCAACTTGCATTCCCACCAACAGTGGAAGAGGGTTCCCCTTTCTCCACATCTTCTCCAACACATGTTGTTTCCTGTCTTGCTAACTTTGGCCATTCTAACTGGTGTAAGGTGATATCTCAATGTGGTTTTAATTTGAATCTCCCTGATGGCTAGTGATGATGAACATTTTTTCATGTGTCTGATAGCCATTTGTATGTCTTCATTGGAGAAGTGTCTGTTCATATCTTCTGCCCATTTTTTTTTTTTTTACGGTTAACAGTATTTTTTTAATTTATTTTTTATTTTCAGCATAACAGTATTCATTATTTTTGCACCACACCCAGTGCTCCATGCAATCCGTACCCTCGATAATACCCATCACCTGCTACCCTGACCTCCCACCCCCCACCCCTTCAAAACCCTCAGACTGTTTTTCAGAGTCCATAGTCTCTCATGGCTCACTGCCCCTTCCAATTTCCCCTAGCTCCCTTCTCCTCTCAATCTCCCCATGTCCTCCATGCTATTTGTTATGCTCCACAAATAAGTGAAACCATATGATAATTGACTCTCTCTGCTTGACTTATTTCACTCAGTATAATCTCTTCCAGTACCATCCATGTTGCTGCAAAAGTTGGGTATTCATCCTTTCTGATGGAGGCATAATACTCCATAGTGTATATGGACCACATCTTTTTTATCCATTCATCCATTGAAGGGCATCTTGGTTCTTTCCACAGTTTGGTGACCGTGGCCATTGCTGCTATAAACATTTCCTGCCCATTTTTTAATATGATTGTCTCTTTTGTGTGTGTTGAGTTTGAGGAGTTCTTTATAGATCCTGGATATCAACCTTTTGTCTGTACTGTCATTTGCAAATATCTTCTCCCATTCCATGGGTTGTCTCTTTGTTTTGTTGACTGTTTCCTTTGCTGTGCAGAAGCTTTTGATCTTGATGAAGTCCCAAAAGTTTATTTTTGCTTTTGTTTCCTTTGCCTTTGGAGACATATCTTGAAAGAAGTTGCTGTGGCTGATATCGAAGAGGTTACTGCCTTTGTTCTCCTCTAGGATTCTGATGGATTC
>NC_081557.1:46743913-46846122 GCF_022355385.1 Mustela nigripes | reverse complement strand
TGTTATGCTCCACAAATAAGTGAAACCATATGATAATTGACTCTCTCTGCTTGACTTATTTCACTCAGTATAATCTCTTCCAGTACCATCCATGTTGCTGCAAAAGTTGGGTATTCATCCTTTCTGATGGAGGCATAATACTCCATAGTGTATATGGACCACATCTTTTTTATCCATTCATCCATTGAAGGGCATCTTGGTTCTTTCCACAGTTTGGTGACCGTGGCCATTGCTGCTATAAACATTTCCTGCCCATTTTTTAATATGATTGTCTCTTTTGTGTGTGTTGAGTTTGAGGAGTTCTTTATAGATCCTGGATATCAACCTTTTGTCTGTACTGTCATTTGCAAATATCTTCTCCCATTCCATGGGTTGTCTCTTTGTTTTGTTGACTGTTTCCTTTGCTGTGCAGAAGCTTTTGATCTTGATGAAGTCCCAAAAGTTTATTTTTGCTTTTGTTTCCTTTGCCTTTGGAGACATATCTTGAAAGAAGTTGCTGTGGCTGATATCGAAGAGGTTACTGCCTTTGTTCTCCTCTAGGATTCTGATGGATTCCTGTCTCACGTTGAGGTCTTTTATCCATTTTGAGTTTATCTTTGTGTACAGTGTAAGATTTCATGCTCTTGGATTGGAAGAATAAACATTGTTAAAATGTTTATACTGCCTAGAGCAATCTATACTTTTAATGCCATTCTGATCAAAATTTCACGGGTATTTTTCAAAGAGCTGGAGCAAATAATCCAAAAATTTGTATGGAATCAAAAGAGACCCCGAATCGCTAAGGAAAGGTTGAAAAACAAAAATAAAACTGGGGGCATCACGTTACCTGATTACAAGCTTTACTACAACGCTGTGATCACCAAGACAGCATGGTACTGGCATAAAAACAGACACATAGACCAGTGGAACAGAGTAGAGAGCCCAGATATGGACCCTCAACTCTATGGTCAAATAATTTTTGACAAAACAGGAAAAAAATATACAATGAAAAAAAGACAGTCTCTTCAATAAATGGTGCTGGACAGCTATATGTAGAAGAATGAAACTCGACTATTCTCTTGCACCATACACAAAGATAAACTCCCCCATTAGTTCTAAATTGATGTCTGTCTTCTCCTACTCTGGAATATAAGGGTAGGGACTCATGTGTACACTGTTCATGGCTGCATGTCCAGAGCCTAGCATTTTTACTAGTGAAGCATAGTTGCAACTTCATAATTATTTATTTAATTGAATGTAATTCCCCAAAGTTGAAGACAGTAATGCTTTCTTCATTAGCTGTGTCTTTTTAGACTAAACTTCATATATTTTGTGAAACAATATATATCTGAATTTTGATCTTTTGTTTTCCTTTAGATTCCTCGTTTGGTGTTCCTTACTAACAAATATTTGTGCTTGTTAACATATGGAAACATAATTCCTTGGCTGTTTGTCCAAAGGAGTGTCTGTCTTTTCCAAAGTCATTAACTTTATTGAGTTTTGCCCCCCATTTTCTTAATGATCAGTCATTATTGACTGTCCATGGAATCATCCACACAATCTCCCTCATTTTTTAAATTCAAAAACATTCATTAATTTATTAACTCATGCTATAATTTTTGTATAGTTTTTTGAGTATTATTTTTTAAAATATGTTCAGTTAGCCACTGCATAGTACATAATTAGTTTTTGGTGTAGTGTTCAATGATTCATTAGTTAAGTACAATCTCCCTCATTTTTAATTACCTGTCAGAGTTGACTCTCAGAGTTTTCCAAGAATGTTGAGAATATGACAGAAACTTGGCTTTTACTAAAGTATAATCTCATTGTGTTTCAGTATCATACTAGCTGCATTTTTCTGGATTTTCCTCTTCTTCTCAACCTCCAAATGGGTGAACACCCACAGTATTATCCACGGATTGTTTTCCTTTGGGACACTTATCTTATTAAGAATGAGTGTTTAGGACACAAGAGAAAGACCACCGTTGCAAATAAATAAATGATATTCACCATTTTAGGAGTTTGCCCACCTTTTGAAACTCCTTATCTGAGCCATAGAACTTACGTGCTTTTCTGACTCTTAGATTTGACCAAAATTATGATGATAGACTTACAGACTGACCATTTGTATTCTGGCCTTGGTTTCATCATTTTCTTGAAGACTATTTTTATAGAACTAGGTATTATTGAGATTTAATTTAAATGTATTTGGCAAGCATCCATAAATGTAATTATTTTATCACATATTTATTATTTAAATCTTTTATGTAGTAATATAACACCCTGCTACATGGTTTAGGTAGTTTTTTCTCATTTGTGTTGTTATGCTATAATTTTATCCATTTTACAGATAAAAACCAAATCTTAGAGAGGTAAAATAATCTGTCCAGAGTCCTGTATCTATCTGCCACTGGGACATAAAGAAAAAGAATCATGCGATATTTGAGCTATAGACCCTTCTCACACATCTCATTCAGACTGGGTATTTCTGAAATTTGCCAGGACACACTCCCATCAGCATGTAAATTCTATCTGTCTTTGGTAATTCTGAAAGAGTCTCAATTTCCATGAGCAAATCTTTTGATTTGCCCTTTTTTAAAGTATGTATGTATGTATGTATGTATATACTTATTCAAGGGAGAAAGAGAAAGCAGGGGTAGGAGCAGAGTGGGAGGGAGAGTTATTCCAAGCTCTCGACTGTGTGTGGATCTCACAACTCTGAGATCATGACCTAACATGAAACCAAGAGTCAGAGACTTAACTGACTGAGCTACCCCAGCGCTCCCTGTTTTGCTTTTGTTTTAACATCTAGCCCTGCTTTTCAGGATCCAAAGAGATAGAGAGTAGAATGAAATGATGTCAAATATTCTGAAAGAGTAGATTTATATCTTACCTCCTTCTGACCTTTTTTAAAAACAATGTAACACTCCACCCCAAAGTCAATGGGAAGGAAGAGATCAGAATCAGGAAAGAATTTATAGACTCCTTTTTGTGCTTTGTAGACAATATCTTATGAAGCCAAGAGAGTCCTTGGGGATGGCTATAAGCAAGATCTGTTTGGAGAATAACACCACACACCTCATGGAAAATCTTCTAAGGGGTTGGTTGACTCAGGGGACATGGATCTAGGCCTGAGCTCATAATGCAGACACAGATAGAGAAAATAGAATATGATAAGAGCTTGGAGGTCATAATGAGATTCAATAGCTATTTACCAACATTTTTCTTGGCTCATTTGCCAGCACATGGCACAGGACTGGGGTTCTGCTCTTGTTGGGACTCAGGGTTTTATGTGTTCACTCTTTATATGTGATTATAAAACATAAAAGCCAGAATGTACATTGAAGGTATAGAAAAAATAAATGGCCCAAGTGTTCACTTATGGAAATCAATCAAGATCTCTAAAACAAAGGAGCCTTGTGGGTAGATGTGAGGGCTGGGGTGGAGTGGAGAGCCTGGCATTTATCTAGTTCAGTGGCTGTCAATACATTTATCTTCGAAGTGGATTGTCCCTTTGAAGTGGTTGCCTTAGCAACCAAACTTAAGGGAGTCACATTTCAAAAAAGAAAACCAACAGTGTTTATACTAGAAATAAATTCACGAGGTTGATTATAATTAATGAATTACAATGTGTTATAGAATATTTTCTCATTCCATTAATCATCTTTGCATAATCATGTAGTAAAGTGCAACAAAGTAGGTATTTAACAAATGGTTTTTGAATTAAATAATGGCACATAATTAAGTGTGTGTCTTCACTGAGCACTCTAATATGCAGTTATAATGAGAATCTTGGACTGTTTCTTTGATCAACAACTTATCAAACAGCTTGAAATGGCAAAAACAAAATCTAGAACATCTTCAACTGAAACTGAAGAATCTCAGGGGGAAAAAAAGTGGTTGATGAATGGTCATGCAGAAATAGAAACAGAATGCCTGTGAGATGTTAGGGTCTGTGATAAAAGGAACGAGACTGATACAAAGCGAAGGTCAAGCAAAACTTTATTTTGCGCCAAGCATCAAGAATCAAACTGACCGGTCAGAGCTATCTCTTACGAAAAGGCGATGACGATGATCCCAACAAGGTCGCTCCGGAGGAGGCTGCTCTAGATGAGGCTGCTCCGCAGATGAGGCCCCTCCATGATCAGAGCCGCTCCCAAGAAGAGGCCATTCTGGACAAGACCGCTTCTCGGACAAGGCCGCTCCCGACGATGAAGAGGCAATGATGACAGCGACGATGACAAAGAGGACAACCCGGATGACACAGACTCTGCTCCCCACGATGCCACTCTGACAAGGCTGCCACCCAGAGGAGGCCACCACTGCGGACAAGGTCGCTCATGGCTCAGGGTGGCGAGGCATTTTGCAGCGAGGCATTTTGCAGCGAGGTTGCTGGAGGCTAGAGGCCATTGGCATCTCAGGGCCACTGGCATCTTGGACCGCTGGCATCCAGGGGCTGCAGGTATCAGGACCGCTGACCACTGGACTGCTGGTGTTTTGGGACCACTGGCATCCAAGGGCTGCAGGCATTGGGACCGCTGACCACTCGACCGCTGGTGTCTCGGACCGCTGGTGGCGAGGGTCCGCTGGTGGCTCAACTGCTGGAGGCTGCAGCTCAGGGCTGCTGAAGGCAGGCGGCTGGAGGCTGCAGGCAGTGGCTGGAGCCGCCAGAGGCGGGAAGGCAGGCCACTCAAAACTGCAGGGTACTGGAGGCAGCAGGCGGCTTGGGGCCGCTGAATGCGGGACCTCCGAAGGAGGGACCGCAGGCAGCTCAGGGCCGCTGGAGGCGGGGCCACAGGCGGCTGGAAGCTGCAGGTGGCTGGAGGCTGCAGGTGGCGACTTGTGGCCACCAGAGGCTGCAGGGGGCTGGAGACTGCCAGCAGAGGGACCGCGGGCAATGGTTATAGCTCTTACAAGAGCTGTTACAGCTCTTCGGCTCCTCAGATTCTTCCTTCTGCTCCCACCACAGCTCTCCTGCTTGCTTGACAGCCTAGCACACCAACCTTTATGGGGTTGGTTGAGCCCCACCCCTACACAGTTGGCCAATCAGATCTTAATTCATCCTAGTGGATATACTCGCTCCCCACCAATTGAATGTCTACACCCAGTCTGCCCTGACCCTACATCCAGAGTCCACAAGCAAGTTCCTCTGGGAGGGGCAGACCCTTACATGAGAGAGGGGAAAAGATAGACAAAGAGAACACTGCACAGCAATTATTTTCTAAACATGTATAAGAAATGGAGGCATTTATGCCGAGTTTTTTTACCATTGATGAATCTAAGATTTGTAGAACCTGCCTGATTTTGAAAATATTCTTAGATAAAATGACCAGGAACAACTTTTATATAGAAATAACACTATATTTTATGTATTCTAAGATGCACATTCTTCACATTTTAAGATCTCCGAAATTGGAATGCTGTTTACAATCAGTGTGTCTGATTTTATGCAACTGGGCACTCACTTTTGCACATCAGAACTGAAGTCTAGAAAGTGTAGATTCCCAACTTACTTGAGGTTTTAATTTACAAGGTTATCTATGAGGAAAGTATGCTAAAGGGCCCTACTAACACTAAGATGTTTAAGCTACACAAGCAATTACTCACCTATTTTGAAAATTACACTAGGGGTGCCTGCATGGCTCAGTGGGTTAAGCCTCTGCCTTCAGCTCAGGTCATAATCTCAGGGTCCAGGGATCGAGCCCCTCATCGGGCTCTCTGCTCAGAAGGGTGCCTGCTTCCCTCCTCCCCCAACCACCTGCTTCTCTGCCTACTTGTGATTTCTCTCTCTTTCTCTGTGTCAAATACATTTTAAAAATAGTAAAAGAAAAAGAGAAAATTACACTAATTTGCTCACATAACTCCAGTATCACAAAGAAATATTCTTTTTGCCTGATTCTCAGACCTAATACATCTAGGAAATAATGGCTCTTTTTTGTCCTTTTAATTTTATATGTGTATCATCCCTTGCAATGTTTTCGCCAAATCTCTCATAATTGGCTAATATCCAATAGAAAAACAAAACCACAAAATATCATAATTTTAAAAATCTTTAAACTATTATCCCCTGGTCAAGTTTATATGCATTCCATATGTCTTTGCTGTTTCTTCTTATAAAGGAAGAGTGTTTTAGCATCTTGAAAGTGGATTCTTTTGCTTTTCCAGAAGTTTTCTCCATCTTCCATTGAGTGCCTTTCTGAGGGACTGCCCTGACAGCAGATTGCTGAAGTTCTGTGTAGTCTAGCTCAAGGCAATCTGTGTAACCATGGGGTTAACCATTTCTTGTTTGACAGTTACATTTAGAACACCACTCCTAATCTCTGACACTGATATCTGGGCTGGATAGTTATTTTGGGGAGGATTATAGAGTGTGCTGTACTGTGCATTGTAGAGTGCATCCTGTAAAATGGGTTGGCATCCTCCCTAATCTTTGCCCAGCAAATGATAACAGACCTCCCAGGTTGCAAAAACCAAAAATGTTTCTGGATATTGCTAAATGTCTTCTGGTGGCCAAATTTTTCCCAGTTGAGAACCATTGTTTTAGGAGGCCCAGAGTTAGGCTTTCATTCTTCCAGGAACATGTGGGAATAATCAGGGTGACCATAAAGTCCTCCCATTCTTACTGACATTTTTGTAGCTCATCTTGCTTTTGTCTTATTTTATCAAGAAGGTCGGAAACAAACTGAAATATAAATTGTACTGAGTGTGACATGCCTGTACAATAAACCATGAGAATTGATAGGCTTTAAATCCATTTTATTATCCCTCCTCCTATTAACATACACTCAAAGCATTCACTTCGTACTGCCTATCTTCACACTGGGAAAATATGAGCTTCCATTTCTAACAATTAATAAAGGATGTCAACATGTGCTGGTGAGTTATATCCCTCAGTGCCCATGGTTACATCTGTGATGTTATTCAGGCACAGAGGCACTTAGCTCCCTGATCCGAGATAGAATTGTGGAAACAGATGCAATGCTGAATGTGAAAGCTAAAATGTAGCCAAATAGTACTATCCTGGGGTATAAAAGATAAGATGACTACCAGCTTTGATTTCCTGTATGTGTGGGAATTGAGTAAAGTAATCTCTGAGAGCCTCAATCTCTTCAATGGAAAAAATAGGAAGAATTATTTATTTAATTAGTTATTGTGAGAATCAAAATAGAAAGTGTGCCTGAAATTGCCTAGAAGTATATTTTGTATATATTAGCATTTCAAATGCAATGCTTATATCTGAAAGTTTTTTATTAATTGTGAGATGCTATCCCCTTACAGGCTGGTTATTATTATTAAGCATTTGTTATTGATGGAAGTTGTTGCTTTATTTACCTGAGGATGTAAGTGTAGGAGATTACAACTGGTGTGGTTGGTAGAGAAAACTTTGGTCGATGAGTGGGGATAAGAAAATGTAAGAAATATTTTCTGTGATTCACAAGGTTTTTAAGTCACATTAGGAGGAGAATGTGGACTATAAGTCACCCATCAATCCCAAGACAAAAAATTCCTCCTTAATCCCATATTTTTCCTACTTTCAAAATCTGTGAGCATCTGTGCTATGCCTACTTTTGAAATAAACTAGTTAAGAAAGTTATATCCCATATGAATGGAGTATTTCTGAACTCTTCAACAAACAACTCCCTTTATCAAACCTGGCCTCATTTCCACATCCATTTGTTAACAGTTATTTGTTGGAGGCATATTCTGTGCTGGAATTATCCTACATATTAAGCACAGAGACATAAAGAAAACAGATATGTCTTTCCCCCCACTAATAGCACACTCTATTTAGAAAGTAGAAATAAAAAACCTATAAGATACATCTGTAATTGCAAATCATAGTAATAAGTAAAATGAAGAATAAAGAATAAATAAGCAATAAAAGGTTCTTTAAAAGGAGGGTCATACTTTGAACTGTGAGAGCTCAGGTAATCTACTATGAAATTATGATGAAACTTTAAAAATGAATAATAAAGAGTTAAAAGAAATTGAGGACAAGATCATCTAAGAATAAGGGTCAGATGTGAAAACCTGAAAGAAACAGAAATATTTGTACATTCACCAAATTTTCAGAATGCCACTGTAGCTGTAGTTTATCTGATAATATTGGAGAGAGAGAGGGGGCCAAGGACATGCGTAGATTTTTAGTATGTACTTAGAGTTTTAATTCAAATTCCAAAGAAGTTAGAGTACATATTTAAAAGACATAGTGTTTCATTCAAATTTTCTTTTAAAAAGAGAACTTTTGGGGCGCCTGGGTGGCTCAGTGGGTTAAGCCGCTGCCTTCGGCTCAGGTCATGATCTCAGGGTCCTGGGATCGAGTCCTGCATCGGGCTCTCTGCTCAGCAGGGAGCCTGCTTCCTCCTCTCTCTCTGCCTGCCTCTCTGCCTACTTGTGATCTCTCTCTGTCAAATAAATAAATAAAATCTTTAAAAAAAAATAAAAAAATAAAAAGAGAACTTTCATCTTACATAGAAAACCATTTAGAAAGCAGCAAAAAGTAACCATTTAGAGACCATGGAGGTTATTGCAATGGTTTGCTACAGACATGCTGGTGACACATTAGGGGGCTTAAAAAGGAGATAGTGAGGAGATGAATTATGATATAATTTGGGTCTAGAATCAAAAGAATTTAGTATAGATAGATTGAATAGGATTAAAAATACATTTCTGGTAGAAAGATGAGGTACCATATCCCATCTTGACTGGAATTTATAGAGAGATGACATTTGATATTTTCATTTTTTTTTAACTGGGATAGAGACCTCAGAAAACATACTTCCCATTTTTTTTGTTTTATGTCCTTGTTTAGTATCCAGTTTGAATTAGATAAATCTGATGATAATAACAAGAAAAATACATTGACAATTATTTGTGGCAAATACTAGGTTTCCTCAACTCACCTTTAAACTCCAAGACATTCCCAAGATATGTTTTCTATAATATATGACTATTATATCTGCTTCTGTCATAATTTTGCTAGAACTCTTTACTCTAATTTGCCTGGTTTTCACATAGTACACAATAAGATTCATCACTGGAGGAACAAGTAAAAAAAACATTAGCATTGAAGAGAGGTGAGTTGGCAGGGGATAGAACTAAAGGTAGTTTGTGAAATCATACTTCTGTGCAAGTTCCAAGAGGTAGGACAAAATTGAGTTGTGAGATTCCTTTGCCTTCACAGTGTCATTCTAGAAATCATATATTCTACCCCACATCTTATCTAGGATGAAAAAGAAGGATTAATTTAAAAAATTGCACATTAATTGATTACATTTTACTCATATTTCACAGAAAAAATGAAATTAGATTAATATCTGAATCCAAAATATATTTCTAGTTTCTTTCTAGGAAAAACATGGTTGAAAGGAATTTTCTTCATTTATTATATAGATAGATATTAGTCTAAATTGACATCCACTTCTTACTATGTTAGTCCTATAAATATTGTATTCTACTGAAAAAGAACTAAAAAGAGGCTAAATTTCAACAACTGCATTATTTGGTCCTTGAACTTGAAATATTTTAAAGATTATTCAAATCATAGTATCAAAAATGGGACAAGATCAAATGCTCCAGAATATAATTTGGCAGCACTAAATTTAGACAGAAAAAAAAACATCAAATGGGCCCACATTTCCCCTGCTAGGTCAAAATTCTTGGTAAACAAAGGCAAGAGTACCTACTTTTTAGCAAAGACATGGCGCACTCGCTCTCGAATCTGTTTGGTCCTTACACCATAAATGATGGGGTTGAGTGAAGGTGGGATAACCAAATAGAGGTTGGCAACAAGAATGTGAATGTAGCGTGGTATGTTGTGTCCAAATCGGTGAGTGAGGAAGGAGAACACTGAGGGGATATAGAAAACACAGATGACCCCAACATGAGAGCCACACGTGCTGAGCGCTTTTAGCCGAGCATCCTGTGATGGGAGGCGGAAGACAGCTCGCAGAATGTAGATGTAAGAGATGCCAATAAGGACCACGTTCAGCAGAAAGAGAGAGACCATGAAAAGCCCATAGATGGCATTGATATGGATGTTTCCACAGGACAGTTTTGCAACGCCCATGTGTTCACAGTAGGAATGAGGTATTACACGAGCTTGACAGAAGGGCAGGCGGTAGATGAGATAGATTATGGGAAGTGTAAACAGAACTGGACGAAACACAATGAACACACTGATACCCACCAACACCCGGGATGTCAAGATGGTCGTATAGTGGAGTGGAGCACAGATGGCCACATAGCGGTCAAAGGCCATGGCCAGCAAGACCTCAGCCTCCATTCCAGTGAGGGCATGGATCAAAAACATCTGGGCCACACAAGTCCCAAAGTTAATCTCATGAGCATCAAACCAGAAGATACCCAGCATGCGGGGCACAGAGGTTGTGGAAAGGGCCAAATCGATAGTTGAAAGAAGGGCCAGGAAGTAGAACATGGGCTCCCTCTGAAGGCTCTGCTCCATCTTGATGACCAGCAGAATTGTGGCATTGCCCAGTAAGGCCACAAGGTAAACTGAGCAGAAAGGCAGGGAGATCCAGGCATGGACCCCTTCCAGACCCGGGATTCCAACGAGGAAGAATGTGTTTGGGTGAAAAATACTCCTGTTCTGGTATGTCATGCTGTCACTGGCCAAAGGAGGTGAAACTCTCCTCTTCTAGGGGAAAAATGAGAGAGATCAAGTCAAGGAGATCAGAAGAGAGATCAAGGTCTGAAGGGGATGTCATGTCACTTGCCGGCTCAGTGTTTCAGGATAGAGTTGATGTCAAGCTTAATACATAGTAAGAGTGCCAATGAAGGACATATAAGAGATACCTCACAGCCATTTGATAAGGCAAGTCGAGGTCATATTCAGAGTTTCCACCCTGCCTGAGGATTGAGTTCTAATCCCAAATATGGAGGCTTGCAGCAAGCTCAGTGAAGATTTCTAATAATTAGAGCTTATCATTCACTTTGAAGGAGAATGGATGTGATTCCACTCTGGGAAATATCACTCTGATGAGTGACATTGGCAACACCAAGACTACAGATGAGGTCAAGTTAATATACTACAGAGGCAGTCAAAAATGTCTTTAAGCAAAAAAAAAGAGTTTGAAAGAAAGAAAGAAAGAAAGAAAGAAAGAAAGAAATAGATAGATAATACCTTTAAAAATTCATAATGAAAATAAATTCTAGATCCAGGAGTCTAGGTACTTACAAAATTAAAATCTGAATTCTTGGGCGCCTGGGTGGCTCAGTGGGTTAAAGCCTCTGCCTTCGGCTCAGGTCATGATCCCAGGGTCCTGGGATGGAGCCCTGCATCGGGCTCTCTGCTCAGCAGGGAGCCTGCTTCCTCCTCTCTCTCTCTGCCTGCCTCTCTGCCAACTTGTAATCTCTGCCTGTCAAATAAATAAATAAATAAATAAATCTTTAAAAAAAAATCTGAATTCTTCTGACTGATCTGTAAAAACTCTGACCCTGGCCTAGCAGCCTCTTATACACACCAGATCAGATAATAAGGGCGACCCCTTGGGATGCCTGGCCAGGTATAGAAACAGGAACTCTTATGATTCACAGGTAGCACCAATTATCAGGTGGGAAAGGGGAAAGGAGGGTTGTCTAATGCCATATCACACCTGTTCACCCTCACAGCATATCCAGTACTCTCAGAGCACCTGTTATCTTCTCGGTGTTCATTTTACCACTGCTAGGGAGCCAACACTCAGATACTTCCCTTACCAATCCAAGACCCTGGGAAGAGAGGTGAGTTGGGTAAAAAGCCTCAAATGATTTTGGTACTAGAAAAGATATTTTTTGCACCTTTCTGGGACAATCATGTTTTAATAGAGAAGAATCTAGTTCTGCAATGATCTGAAGGGTATGGAGAAAGACACTTAAGTAATGCCTTCAAAATAATACAGAATGCATCAAACCACTCAGAATGAGGTAAAGGAACTTGCCCTGGAATGTACGGTTCAGCAGTTGTAATAAAAAATAAAGCAGAGATAGGAGCACCTGGGTGGCTCTGTTAAGCATCCGACTCTTGATTTCAGCTCAGTTCATGACTTCAGCATCAAGAGAATGAGTCTTGCAGTGGACTCCATGCTCAGCATGGAGTCTGCTTGAGGTCTCTTTCTCTTTCTACCTCTGCCCCTCTCCTGTTCACACATGCCCTCTCACGCTCAATAAATAAAGAAAATTTTTAAAAAGCAGAGATATTTATTTTTGTCTTTGTCATACTTTCACTTTATTGTTTTTATCTTTTTCAATATAGAAAACATATCAAGGTAAAAAAAAATAAACTATCATTTGTAAGTTCAGTCCAATGAAGAAAGAACAGTTCTTCAAAGTGCACAAACTCTTCTTTCTCTGTAAAAACATAAATACCTGGTCAAGTAAGAAACTATTGCCTAGAAGGGTGATGCTCAAGGTTAAGCTGGAGAGTCCCTGTTGTTTAATACAGAACAACACTAGGAGCCCACTCACGACAGCAGCTCTCCACTGGCCTCATCCCTTCCTACTGACATGGAAATTAATTTCATCTAATGCAACTGACAGGATGATATTAAGGGCATTGCATCTCCCAGAGACTTTTAAACATAATATAATCCCCATTTAAAGATAATCTCATCCCCATTTAAAGATACAATTTTGGTTTTTTTCCTGCCGGGTGCAGTTGGCCACTTGGTCCAGCTCTCAGGCTGCTCTGCCCATGGATGGATCTCTGCATTTCCCACCACACCTGTTCACCAGACACCAGCCGCTGAGTCACATTTTCCTTCCACAGGAATCGAGACTTCCCCACAGCATCGAGCAGGGCGGCCCTTATACCTCTCTCTGAGGACTTCATGCGGAGTGCCTTTATGTTAGGCTCCTAGCACCTAAGGGATATTCCTAAGAAAACATCCCATTTTAATCCCAGCTTTATGTGAAGCTCTGGGATTGAGTCCTTGGAGACTGCGCACAGACCTCCAGATTCTATTCCCCAGACCAAAAATCCCAAGGAACATAAAAGCAAACTGAAGGATATGGAAGCAAAAGTTGAAAAGTAGGGATAAAGCACATGGTTTTTGTCATCTATACTTTACACTTGTGAAAACAGACTGTCTCTCCGTGTGAATGTAGCTCTGTGGTCCAATTCAAGGGCTTGCTGACCTACATAGAGAAGAAACTGGCTTATTTATTTGTCCATTTTTTTCATTTATTTATTTATTTAATAGAACTAGGTAATTTAAGTTCAAATATTTGAACTAGTATAGAAGCCTTTTTTTTTCATTTTACTATTTCTTTTCACTAAGTTTTTTCCAACCTCTTCTCATAAAGCTGTTTTGAGTTTCCCCAAGTAGCACCCAGGGCAGAGATCCATGATCTTTTTTCCACATTGTTTTCTGTACATGAATTCCCTATCATAAGCATGATTTCAAATTTCAAAAGTCCTATTGATTAGTGCCAAAATTTCAATACTGGTATCAGAGTGCTGATTCAAGTTCTGGCTCTGCCACATTAGCTGCTTGACTTTGGATGACTTATGTATCATTTCTGTGCCTGTTTCCTTTTCTATAAAATGGGGATCAAAATAATGTCTTTCTCACTGGGTACATTTGATACAAATTAGATCTCTCTGTGTGGAGGCCAAGAAAATTAAGGTCATTCCACCTCAAGTTTAGCTGATGTGGGAAACAGAGGCAGAAGAAAATCATTAAAATTCCTTACCTACTGAAAAGCACTTGAAACAGACAGAGTGGCTCTCCTCTGGGGACTCAACTGCCCTCACCTTGAGGTTTTGCTAAGGACAATCCTAGCCTGACCGACCACTTCTCCAACAGATCCAACCATGATCCTGTAAGTCTCCTTTAACAATTCCTTTAGGAAACTTTATCTCTAAACCTCCAAGATAGTGTCGAGAATCATTCCCAAGCATATGGTCCACTGATATACATCTAAAGAGTCTCACGAGAAGATTTTTATTACTGGTAATAAATAACCTTTCTCCCAACAATAGTTAGCCCCTCAAGGTCCTGGAGACCTTGCTTCCAAAATTCCTTAGAGACTTACACCATCCCTAATCCCCTTTGTCCTCACCCACCCCCGAGTCCACCCCTCCCCTGCCTTTAAAAACTCTGACTATAATCTGGTTCGGGGTCCAAGTCCCTACTTTGCTGTGTCAGGTATACTTGGGCCCAAGCTTAAGCTTGTCAAATAAACCATCGTGTGATTGCATCGGTGCTTGGCTCCTTGGTGGTCTCTCAGGCATGAAAACTCAGGCATAACTTCTGAAGCATTTAGGTCAGTGTCATATACAAAGTACTGGTCAGTCATAATTTGTTTCTTCTTCATCTTCTAAATTTCAGCTCACAAGAACAGATGCATAGATATTGTTCATGCAGAGAAAGTTTAGGAATCACCAATCACTGCCAACTCTGTAGCCATTTTTCTTCTGAAATCTCTAATAACATTAAATATTTTCTTTTCAGGGGCATCTGGGTGGCTCAGTCAGTTATGCACTGCCTAAGACTGAGGTCCTGATCCTAGGGTCCTGAGATCAAGCAATCAGTTTCCCTGCTGAGCCTGCTTCTCCTTCCCTCTCTGCCCCTCCCCACAATGGGCTCAGGCTTTCTTTCTCTTTCTCAAATAAATAAATAAAATCTTAAAAAAAAAATTTTTTTCAGGGTGCTTGGGTGGCTCAGTGGGTTAAAGCCTCTGCCTTTAGCTCAGGTCATGATCTCAGGGTCCTGGGTTGGAGCCCCACATTGGGCTCTCTGCTCAGTAGGGAGCCTGCTTCCCCCCTCTCTCTGCCTGCCTCTGTGCCCACTTGCGACATCTGTCTGTGAAATAAATAAAATCTTTAAAAAAATTTTCTTTTCAAATATTAGAATCAATCTTGCAGGGGCACCTGGATGGCTCAGTGGGTTAAGCCACTGGCTTTGACTCAGGTCTTGATCTCAGGATCCTGGGATAGAACCCCGCATTGGGCTCTCTGCTCAGCGGGGAGTCTGCTTCCCCCTCTCTCTCTGCCTGCCTCTCTGCCTACTTGTGATCTCTCTCTCTGTGTCAAATAAATTAATAAATAAAATCTTTAAAAAAAATCTTGCAAAAATCAAGTGGATTTTATTAGAATGTGATCTTTTTGGATTGAAGAAATTATATCCCTTTATCATGCAGCTGAAGTTTCTGGGAACCTTCCTAAAATGGCATTTAGGCTTATGAAATAAAACACTGACTACAACGTATGAGAAGGAATATCTTTCTCTCATTTGACCATTACCAATCTTCTCCATCATTCTCTACAAACATTCAAGCTACTTCCTGCAAACTTATAGTTTTTTTAACCTGTACATATACAGTGAAATATTCTCTTGGATCCAATAAGGTCTTTGTACAAAATCGAAATCAATTTTAAGACATTTTCTTAATGGTACATTTCTTCCTTCTTGAGTATGAGGTAGGACACATCGAATCTTGAGAGATGCTGAGAGATATCTTGGATCCATGAAGGCAGCTAATTTTAGGAGCAAAGTGAGACACAGAATCTCATCAGCAAATATTAAAACAAACTTAGTCCCAACTGATGCAGTTTATTTATTCAAATAACTGTTATATTAAACAAGACCAACATCTGTTTGTTGTAAAAACCAATAAATTCTTTTTAATGACTAAGACAGTTTGGATTATCTTTTCAGAAACTTAAAATGTGAAATATCTCAACAGATACAGATTTAATTCTCCTCCTCCTCCTCCTCTTCTGCCACTGCCTTTTTCTTCTTCCTGTTTTCTTCCCTGAAAGACCTCCTTCTGAGTGGCCTCAGCTCTTTAGCTCTAGTCTGATCTGTTTGCTTTTCATGTGCCTAGCTGGGAATTCCCTATTCTACTCTCCTGTTTGGAATCCCCTTTTTTCTTAACTCATGTCTTCCCATTTCACAGACAGCTCCTTACTTTTTGTGGAACACATCCTTATATTAAGTTCCAAAAACAAAATGAATGGGAGGTAGAATTTCAACATCTCTGTATGCGTGAAATATTATTTTGCCCTCAACTCTGATTGATATTTTGGGTTTAGTCATTACTGGTTAAACTGTGTCCCTTCTGCCATAAATTTATATGTTGACATACTAATACCCAGTACCTTAGAATATGACCTTATTCAGGAATAGGGTCATTACACATGTAATAATTTAAGTCAAAATTAGATCATACTAGAGTAGGGTGGGCCCCTGATTTAACCTGACTGGTATTCTTATTAAAACAAAAAAGCTCTGTAAGAAAACACAAGTACATCAGGAAGGCGCCATGTAATCTAGGCCTGAGGCCTGGAATAGACACTTTTTCTGAGTTCTGAGGAAGAAACAGCACTGCAGATCCCTCCCTCTCAGACTTACAGCCTCAGGAATTGGGAAACAAGAAATGTCTGTTGTTTAAGCCACCCAGCCTGTGGCACTTTGTTGCCACAACCCTAGTGAACTAATACAGTTATATTGGTTGAAGATGATTTTATAAGCATGATTACATTTATCATCTATCCTCCATGTGGAATTCAAGGGTTCTGATACCACTGTAATTCCTTTTCTTGCAGGTAAGCTCTTTTGATTTTTCTTTCCTATTTGAAATATATAGTATCATCTTCTTAAATTTCTGAAAATTCATCCTCATTTACTAAGTGAATTGGACCTTTCTAAGGTACAGATCTATGACAGTAAAAGTTGGAAATTAGTTTTAATTTAGTATCTCCCTTTTTATTCCCCTTTCTCTTTATAACTCTTCTTTGTTGACAAATGGTTTTCTGGATTGATTGTCTATGTATATTTTTCATTATTTCATATTTTAGTCATGATTTCCCTCCTTCCTAATATTATGAGATATTTTGTTAAACATTTTTTCCTATGCTTGTACTGATTTTTATAAAAATATGTGTGGCTATTTAAGAAGCACTCCAAGATTTAAAAACTTTTTGTCCTATCTGAGCCCTGAGTTCTGAATCAAATGGAGGGATTTTTTTTTTTTTTTTAATGTCAAACAAATGAATACAAAGAGCTTCAACTTTATCATTGGCAAGCTGTCAGTTGAGAATCTTGTTTAAATGTGTTCTACAGTGAAATTCCTGACACAGATCCATTGAATTAGGTGGGCCTACTGGTCCCATCATGGTCTGAGAACAGGCCTTTATAGGACTAGAACATGCCATCTATTCCTATAAAATATATTAGGAGGCATAATGTATGCTTCTTCCAGGCTGTTGGTTTCCAAAAGAAAAGACACAAAAAAAATTGTGCTCACTGTTTTGTACTTCTCTAAATATATATTTTACCTTTATTCCTGTGTGTCATAAAGTTAAAAGGAAATGGCTTTAACCCCTTCAAGACTTTTCTTCAGGCTTTGTTAGGAAAGACCAAATATAGCTTTTGGTCCACAGGAACTGGTATGGTAATTGGGTGAGATAATGGGGTCATTACTAAAGGTAACACCCTTCCATGTACATAGCCAAATATTCTGTTCATTACAAGGTTTCTTCACACTGCCTGTAAGCATAGGAACTCCTCTCAGTCATATATGAGACCTGAGATATGACTGGTCTCAGGTCTTATCTCTGCTCCCTCTGCTCCTTTCTGGTGGCTCTTTCCTTGCCATGGTAATTTCTTCACAGACATACACTGACCAGTGCACAACTGAAGGCTTCTGAGGAATGTCCTGAGGTCATGTATTTGTCTACACACAGCTCTCTCTCCTCTCTGGTATTCTACATTGTCATTCAGGGAGACCATCAGACTCAGTTTGGGTTCTCTGCCCCTATCTGTGACTTGATAAATTTCCAGTAAGTAAGTAAGATCAGGTCAGTGTTTGGGCTCATGTTATTTTCCCCTTCTTTTAGAGATCATTTCCTTTGTTTCCTTTTTATCCAGTTTTGAGAACTATTATTTTATAAACTTTCTGACTGTTACTTAGTTGTTGAAGGTGAGGGAATAAATCTGATCCCTGCTACTCCATCATAACAATAAACAGAAATGAAATGTTTGTCTTGTATTTAATGTTTGATTGCTTAATTGTTTTTGCCCAAGTTATAACCTGATTGTGTGGGTAAACGTTCTCCGAAACCATCTACATTCCAGATTTAGTGATATCCTCTTGATCTCAGTGTGGTGAGTGAACTCCTGCTTAATTTTCCCACTGACTATATGTTGACTTTGGGTGAGCAATCATGACTTAGGTGCTTATCTCAACACCAGCAGGTGATTATGATTTCTAATAGCTGTAAAAGGGCTAAATGAAGAGGATACACAGGTAAGTATAAAAGGATAAGGTTAAAAGTCAGTTATAGGGATGATATTTGACTGGGTTTGGTAGGGTCTTCAAAATTTCAGGACCACTACAGGACAAGCCTGCTTGCTTGCTTGCTTTCTTTCTTTCTTTCTTTCTTTCTTTCTTTCTTTCTTTCTTCTTTTTTAAAAGATTTTATTTATTTATTTGACAGACAGAGATCACAAGTAGGCAGAGAGGCAAGCAGAGAGAGAGAGAGAGAGAAGGAAGCAGGCTCCCTGCTAAGCAGAAAGCCTGACATGGGGGTTGAGCCCAGGACCCTGGGATCATGATCCTAGCCAAAGACAGAGGCTTTAACCCACTGAGCCACCCAGGTTCCCCCAAGACAAGACTACTTTCTTGAAATAAATTTTTCCACAACAGTTGGGCACTGGGGTTTTGTGTGTGGATCACAGACTACCAAAGATAACCTTATCTGGGTCTTTGAATTATTAAGAGATCTAAGTTGTATTATTATTTTTGAAAACAATACAGTATGTCATTAAAAAGATTATTTTGTTATATTAAAATCCTCATAATGTATGAGGACACAAAGATGTTCACATAATGCAGAGACATCATCAGAACAATGACAAAATTTCAAATTTACAAACAAGAAACTTAGAACTGAAAGAGATTCAAGGAATTCTCCAAAAAATCACCTATCTAGAAAGCTGCACCCTTAAGAATCTGATGGAGAAAATTTTCCTCCAGACCAATGCCATATGTTTTCTAAAGACTCGGACTTTGCCTAAATATGTGGAAAACTCCAAGACGAATCTGCTTGGTCCTGACACCAAGCAGATGTCAGATGTCAGATATAGATGTTGGGATTGAGTACTGGTGGAAAAAGCAGGTAAACGTCTGACATGAGAATGTGGACTATGGGAGGCAGGTGTTTCCCAAAGTGATAGTCCATGCATACCCCTATTAGAGGTACAAAGAAGATAAGCACCACACATACATGGGAAAAATAAGTGTTGAGTGCCTTTAGTCGCTCTTCACGAGATGCAATGCCTAGTACAGCATGGAGAATTAGGACATAGGAGAGGAGGATGAGGACTGAGTCTGTTCCCAGTGTGATAATGACCACACACAACCCATAGATGTTGTTGACACTGGCATCAGAGCAGGATAATTTCAGAATATCCTGATGCAGGCAAAAGGGGTGGCTGAGGATATTAGTGTGGCAATAATGATAACACCTTAGTAATATGGGGGTGGGCATCACGACTCCTGCACTTCGTAGCAAGCAACCCAAACCAGTCTTACCAATCATATCATTGGTGAGGATGCTTGAGTAGTGCAGTGGATGACATATAGCCATGAATCGGTCAAAGGCCATGGCCAGCAGCACTGAAGATTCCAGGAACGTGAAGGTGTGGATGAAGAAGAGCTGAGTAAAACAGGCTCCTACTTTGATTTCCTGGGCTTCCCACCATAACATGGCCAATATTGTGGGGAGTGTAGACATGGACATGCCCAGGTCAGTTATTGCCAGGATGGACAGCAGATAATACATGGGCTGGTGGAGTGAAGACTCATTCCAGATAACAGAGAGGATGGTGATGTTGCCTAGAAAGGCCTCCAGGTATGCAAGACAAAATGGAATTGAGAGCCAAGCATGAACAGACTTCAGCCCATGGAAGCCCTCTAAGAGAAAGGTGGGTTCCATAGTACCACTGTTATTCCAGACCACCATGGTGGTGCTTCAGAAGCGCTTTGGGTGTGACAGATGCTGAGAAAGTCACAGACTATTCAGACTGGTTAGCAAATTCTACTATATTCATGTAAAATCAATTGTTAGTGTTCTTCAAATGACTTACACAAATAAAAGTAGGAAGAAAGACATCTGAGGCAGCTGAATCATCAGGTCAGGAACAGCTTGTAAAATATTCAGTATGGTCGCATCTGTATACAGGGACCTGTGATCTTTGCTAGGATGCTCTCAGGTATACGTCACAGCCTTGAAAAATTAAACTACATGCGAAATAGAGAAACGTAAACCTTTAGATAAGTTGTGTACATTAACACAACAAAATTTAAGTGAAAATAATAAAGCTGCATTGATCTTCTTCAAATTAGCCTATAGATCAATTCTCATTCTTATTTACGTTTTTGAGAGTACACTTATAGCCTTAATCTCATCGTTTTAACACATTTTTCTGTTTTTCTAAAAATTAACATGCATGTTCTGTGAAAATGCAAAATGATGAGAAAGGAAAGGTCCTGATGTATAATTTTAATATGTTTTTTAATTTATTTTTATTTTCAGCATAACAGTATTCATTATAATACCCACCACCTGGTACCGACCTCCCACCCCCCACCCCTTCAAAACGCTCAGATTGTTTTTCAGAGTCCATAGTCTCTCATGGTTCACCTACCCTTCCAATTTCCCTCAAATCCCTTCTCCACTCTAACTCCCCATGGCCTCCTTGGTATTTGTTATGCTCCACAAATAAGTGAAACCATATGATAATTGACTCTCTCTGCTTGACCGATTTCACTCAGCACAATCTCTTCCAGTCCCGTCCTTGTTGTTACAAAAGTTGGGTATTCGTCCTTTCTGATGGAGGCATAGTACTCCATAGTGTATATGGACCACATCTTCCTTATCCATTCATCTGTTGAAGGGCATCTTGGTTCTTTCCACAGTTTGGCAACCGTGGCCATTGCTGCTATAAACATTGGGGTACAGATGGCCCTTCTTTTCACCCCATCTGTATCTTTGGATGAATACCCAATAGTGCAATTGCAGGGTCATAGGGAAGTTCTATTTTTAATTTCTTGAGGAATCTCCACACTGTTCTTCAAAGAGGCTGCACCAACTTGCATTCCCACCAACAGTGGAAGAGGGTTCCCCTTTCTCCACATCCTCTCCAACACATGTTGCTTCCTGTGCTAATTTTGGCCATTCTAACTCGTACAAGGTGGTATCTCAATGTGGTTTTAATTTGAATCTCCCTGATGGCTAGTGATGATGAACATTTTTTCATGTGTCTGATAGCCATTTGTATGTCTTCATTGGAGAAGTCTCTGTTCATATCTTCTGCCCATTTTTTGATATGTTTGTATGTACTGACATTTGCAAATATCTTCTCCCATCCCGTGGGTTGCCTCTTTGTTTTCTTGACTGTTTCCTTTGCTGTGCAGAAGCTTTTGATTTTGATGAAGTCCCAAAAGTTTATTTTCACTTTTGTTTCCTTTGCCTTTGGAGACATATCTTGAAAGAAGTTGCTGTGGCTGATATCGAAGAGATTACTGCCTATGTTCTCCTCTAGGATTCTGATGGATTCCTGTCTCACATTGAGGTCTTTTATCCATTTTGAGTTTATATTTGTGTACTGTGTAAGAGAATGGTCGTGTTTCATTCTTCTACATATAGCTTCCCAGTTTTCCCAGTACCATTTATTGAAGAGACTGTCTTTTTTCCACTGTATATTTTTTCCTGTTTTGTCGAAGATTATTTGACCATAGAGTTGAAGGTCCATATCTGGGCTCTCTACTCTGGTTTCCACTGGTCTATGCCAGTACCATGCTGTCTTGGTGATCACAGCTTTGTAGTAAAGCTTGAAATCAGGTAACGTGATGCCCCCAGTTCTATTTTTGTTTTTCAACATTTCCTTAGCGATTCAGGGTCTCTTCTGATTCCATACAAATTTTTGGATTATTTGCTCCAGCTATTTGAAGAATACCAGTGGAATTTTGAATGGAATGGCATTAAAAGTATAGATTGCTCTAGGAAGTATAGACATTTTAACAATGTTTATTCTTCTGATCCAAGAGCATGGAATGGTCTTCCGTCTTTTTGTGTCTTCTTCAATTTCTTTCATTAGTGTTCTGTAGTTCCTCAAGTACAGTTCCTTTACATCTTTGGTTAGGTTTATTCCCAGGTATCTTATGGTTCTTGGTGCTATAGTAAATGGAATCAATTCTCCAATTTCCCTTTCTGTATTTTCATTATTAGTGTATAAGAAAGCAACTGATTTCTGATACAAATTGACTTTGTATCCTGCCACATTGCTGAATTGTTGTATGAGTTCTAGTAGTTTGTGGGTGTAGTCTTTTGGGTTTTCCATATAAAGAATCATGTCATCTGCGAAGAGAGAGAGTTGGACTTCTTCATTGCCAATTTGGATACCTTTTATTTCTCTTTGTTGTCTGATTGCTGTTGCTAGGACCTCTAATACCATGTTGAACAAGAGTGGTGAGAGTGGGCATCCTTGTCGTGTTCCTGATCTCAGCAGGAAGGCTGCAAGCTTTTTCCCATTGAGGATGATACTTTCTGTGGGTCTTTCACAGATAGATTTGATGAAGTTCAGGAGTGTTCCCTCTATCCCTATACTTTGAAGCGCTTTAATCAGGAACGGATGCTGGATTTTGTAAATGCTTTTTCTGCATCGATTGAGAGGACCATGTGGTTCTTCTCTCTTTTCATATTAATCTCTTCTCATATTAATCAGGGTGAGAGAAAAAAAAAAGTGAACAAACATAAAAGCCACCAGAGAACAAAAGCCTGAAAAAAAAAAAAAAGTTTCCTCAGAGCCCACCTCCTTGAGGGGGGCAGGGGGAATTAACTCAGGGAGCATCATTGACTGAAAACCCATGTGGCAGGTCCCTCCTCCAGAAAACCAACCAAGAAAGGGAAAAAAAAGAATACAAGAGAACAACCACCACTACTTCATAGGACAACTTTTACTTTTAACTCGTTCCCACTATTCTGGTTCATTTTTTTTTTTTATATATATAGATAATTTTTTAACCTATTTACCAACACAGTGAGATGTCCGATACAGCAAGTTCCATAATAACCTTCTAACCTGAACTTTTTGATACATACACCTGTGTTTTTCTTTTGGATTTCTATTTTTTGAAATTTTTAAAAAAATGTAGTTTAGTTTAGTCTAGTTTATTCCTTTTTTTAAAATTTTCTAATAGTCATATAGAGTTAAACTTTCCCCAATCAATGCTACCCCTATAGGTAAACCAATTTTTAATCCCCCTTTATCTTAGGAAAGTTGTCATTTAACAAAGGTATCAAGATACATCCAGGAAGAATGAAAACAACCTTCCTCGCCCACACTGAGAATTTATAACCACTCTCCCATCTTTTTCTCCCACCATTGTTTCTGTGTTTTTGTGTTTGTCCTGATAGTATATAAATCTTACACTTGGGGTTCTTTTTGATGAAGTTCTTCCTTTATTTGCATATATATATATATATATATATATATATATATATATATGTATTTTTTTTCTCTTGTCATATACTTTTATTAGTCTTTGTGTTTCTCTGGTTTTGTTTGTAGACTTCATAAATCTTACCTTGGGGCCCGTTTGGGCTGAACTTTCTCTTTCATCTTTCCTTTCTTTCCTGTCTCTCTCTCTTTCTCTTTTTTTTCTCCTCTTTTTTTAATTTTTCTTTTCTTTTGTCTCTTGTATGGGTGGGGAATCCTGATTACTCAGAAGTGTTCCAGGGTGCACCTTGACTGCACCATGGTCGATACATCCAGCTACATCTGTTCAGTCATCTCTCACCAAAATGACTAGGAGGAGCAATGCCCAACAGAAGAAAAATCCAGAGGATGGACCTTCTGCAACAGAGCTAAAGGCCATCAACAAAGACAATATGCCAGAAAGAGAATTCAGGCTAACAATTATCCAGGGAATAGCTAGCTTGGTGAAAGCCATGGATGACCATGATGATTAGGGCCGAGCGGAAAGCGAACAGAGATGATGTTCACAATGTTAGGGTGGAGTTAAAAGCTACCAGGGCTGAGGTTCATAATGCTCTCAATGAGTTCCAATCTAATCTAAATTCTCTCAAAGCTAGGGTAACTGAGGCAGCAGATAGAATTAGTGATCTGGAGGACAAACAGGTAGAGAGAAAGGATCAGGAGGAAGCCTGGAACAAACAGCTTAGAAACCATGAAAACTGGGTTTCATGAAACCCATGTTTCATGTTTCATGAAAACCGAATCAGGGAAATAAATGATGCCATGAAACATTCTAACGTCAGAATTATTGGAATCCCTGAAGGGGAGGAGAAAGAAAGAAGTCTAGAATATATAGTGGAACAAGTTCTTCATGAAAATTTTCTTAATCTCGCGAATGGAACCAGCGTTCATGTACTAGAGGCCGAAAGGTCTCCACCCAAGATTATACATTCCAAAAAAACATCAAGGCACCTGATAGTCAAATTGAGGAATCATAATTGTAGGTATAATCTCTTGAAAGCCTCTAGGACAAATAGGCTCCTTACTTACAGAGGAAAGTCCATCAGAATAATGTAAGACCTGTCCACAGAGACCTGGCAAGCCAGAAAAGGCTGGCAAGATATATTCAGGGCATTAAATGAGAAGAGCATGCAACCAAGAATACTTTATCCAGCAAGACTGACATTCAAAATGGATGGAGAGATAAAGAGTTTCCAAGACCGGCAAGGCTTAAAAGACTATGCAACCACCAAGCCGACACTACAGGAAATATTAAGTGGGGGTTCTATAAAAGAGGAAAAATCCTAAGAATAGCATTGAACAGAAATATAGAGACAATCTACAGAAAGAAAGACTTCAAAGGTAACACGATGTCAATAAAAATGTATCTATCAAAAATCACTCTCAATGTGAATGGCCTAAATGTGCCCATAAAACGGCACAGGGTTGTAGATTGGATAAAACGACAGGACCCATCCATATGTTGTCTACAAGAGACCCATTTGAACCTAAAGATACACCCAGACTGAAAGTGAAGGGATGGAGAAGCATCTTTCATGCCAGAAGGCTGGGGTAGCGATTCTCCTATCAGATAAATTAGATTTTAAACTAAAGACTGTAGTCAGAGATACAGAAGGGCACTACATCATTCTTAAAGGGACTATCCACCAAGATGATCTAACAATTGTAAATATCTATGCCCCCAATATGGGAGCAGCCAATTACATAAGAAAACTGTTAATCAAGATAAAGAGTCATATTGATATGAATACATTAATAGTAGGAGATCTTAACATGCCTCTCTCAGAAATAGACAGACCATTGAGGCAGAAAATCAATAAAGGAACAAGAGCATTGAATGACACATTGGACCAGATGGACCTCATAGATATATACAGATCATTCCACCCTAAAACAACAGAATACTCATTCTTCTCAAGTGCACATGGAACCTTCTCAAGAATATACCACATACTGGGTCATAAATCAGGACTCAACAGATACCAAAACACTGAGATTATTCCCTGCATATTCTCAGATCACAATGCTTTGAAAGTGGAGCTCAATCACAAGGAAAAGTTCGGAAGAAACTCAAACACCTGGAAGCTAAAGACCACCTTGCTTAAGAATGCTTGGATCAACCAGGAGATCAAAGAAGAACTGAAACAATTCATGGAAACCAATGACAATGAAGACACTTCATTCCAAAACCTATGGGACACAGCAAAGGCGGTGCTAAGGGGGAAATACATAGCCATCCAAACCTCTCTCAAAGAAATAGAAAAATCCAGAACACAGCAGCTGTCTCTACACCTTAAAGAACTGGAGAATCAACAACAAATCAAACCAACTCTGCACATAAGAAGGGAAATAATCAAGATTAGAGCTGAGATCAATGAGGTAGAAACCAGAGATACAGTAGAAAGTATCAATGAAACTAGAAGCTGGCTTTTTGAAAGAATCAATAAGATAGATAAACCATTGGCCACACTAATCCAAAAGAAAAGAGAGAAAACCCAAATTCATAAAATTATGAGTGAAAAGGGAGAGATCACTACTAACACCAAGGAAGTAGAAACAATCTTCAGAAGTTATTATCAACAGTTATATGCCAATAAGCTTAGGAACCTAGATGAAATGGATGCATTCCTGGAAAACTATAAACTCCCAAAATGGAACCAAGAAGAAATAGCCAACCTGAATAGACCAATATCTAGTAACAAGATTGAAGCAGTGATCAAAAACTTCCCAAAAAACAAGAGCTCAGGACCTGATGGACCCTTCCTATGAAGCCAGCATTACCCTGATCCCCAAACCAGGCAAAGACCCTACCAAAAAGGAGAATTTCAGACCAGTATCACTGATGAGTATGGATGCTAAGATTCTCAACAAGATCCTAGCCAACAGGATCCAACAGCACATTAAAAAGATTATCCACCATGACCAGGTGGGATTCATCTCTGGGCTACAAGGATGGTTCAACATTCGCAAATCAATCAATGTGATAGAACAAATTAATTTTAATATTTTTGATGCCTTTTAGTTTTTCAAAATTCTGCAAAACATGGAATCTCCAATTACAGCAGAAGTTGTGACTGAATGATTTGTTAAATTTAAGAGGAAAGCTCATTCGGGGAACTGATCATAAATGAACCTCTGAAGTCTCTTTAAATATATGTTTACATATTAAAAATTAACAGTAAAGGAAAAAATGTTAGTGGCCTATTTATCTACTAATAAGAATAATGACATATAACATTTTTATTTATTTACCATTCTTTACTTCATAATGTTTTCCTGTTTAAAAAAAGTTGTTCATATATATGAACACGTCTCAATTAAATAAAATGATTTAATTGATTAGTTCTTTCATCTACATATCAAATGATTTCCATTTCTAATTCTTTTACTTATTTTTCTAGGAATCTGCATATGTGGTTCCAAAACACACAACAATAGACCTTCTTATGCACTTGTCTTTTATTTAATATTAATAATTGTAGAATTAAATTTTAAGTCAGAACGTTTGTCTCTCAATTTATTTATGTTTCTTAATACTTGGTAATGATAATTTGTTACACTTTTCTGTTTATTATCAAACTTACTTAGACCAGTCCCCAAATGAATTTTTTTAATTACTCTCAGATAAATTTGAATTGGTGTATACAAAATATAAATTATTTGACATTCCAAGACTTTACCTAGTTGAAATAGATAGAGAGGATATGCTGCTTTATGTTCTTTATTTTGACTTCTATATTATTTACCAATGTATATTTATTTGTCTATGTAGTTGTTGACCTCACTGTATAAATTATATATTTTTTTATTTCATATAATTTGATATCTCTATACTATTTACTAATGTTCTAGGCCCCTATTTTTGTACCTAACATTATATGAATATCTTCATGTAAATCAATTTTTTATCATATCTTAAGGTTTTCTTCAGCATGGATTTTAAGAAAGGGGTTCACTGAATCAAATAACATAACATTTAATATATATTAATATATATTTCCCAATACAAATTTAAAAATAATATTTAAAGTTATAAATCTTTTCCTAAATAATATGGTACTGGTCCCTCTGTTAAGTATATATACCTTATCTTATTTAGTTATTGTAGTAACCATATAAAAATAGTAACTAAAACGCTGGGGTATCTAGTTATTTGTCTAAGGTTATGCAACCATTAAGTAGAATAGCCAGAAATTCATGAGTCTCTCTACCATCAGCTCATGTCTAAATGATATAAAAAATTCTCTCTGGCTATTAATAAATGTTATTTCTAAGTCCCTTTTCCCTCAAAAAAAAAAAAAACTATTCTCTTTCATTTCCTGGTAGGTCATTCTTTCACATAAATGATTATTTATTTTCATTTTTCTATGAATTGTCTTCTTAGGCTTTTTAATATGTCAATTATATTTGTTTACTGAATTATACAAAATTAATGATTAATCAAGAACAATTAACCCATTTTTTAAATAGTTTCTTATAATTTTCTTATTCCGTGGTCATTGTGCTGTAGTATTCTAAATACTTAATTTAGGCAGTAAATTAAACCAAACTTTTCTTTTGCTTAACTGTTCCTTGAAAACATGGGAAAGCATTCTGTTTTAAAGCATTTGGTAAGTATTGAATAGTATCTTCTTTGATTTTTTATTTTTGGTTTGGTCTATAAAGTTTTTGCTTTTATCTGTCAAGATACTGTATGTGTATGTGTGTGCAAGGAAGATAATTGTATAAAGAACAATATCATTAGATGTTTATAATTACTAAATTCTAACCTTCCTTATCATTTCTCAAATTATCTCTTCTTCAAAAATCTGCAGAAAATACCAAGATCTTACCCTTCTCCTCAACAATGCCTATATCTACAAACTCTTAAAAATCCCTGGTATTTGTCCAGACCAGGGTGAGAACTTCCCAGCAAAGATTTTGAGTTTTCTTTTAAGTTTCAGCTGTTTGCACTTTCGTGTGTGGATTTCTTTCCTGGAAGAGGAAACTGAATTTTTAATGCAGGGTTTGGAGCACGAGGGTTCAAGTTTTATATCCTTCTGATATAAAGTGTGCCTTGTCCCACATAACAATTGAAAGGCTCAGAAGTAACAGGGAACCAGAGCCTCCAGGAAAAATGTCTAGTTCCCAAGTCCAACAATTCCTGATCCATATGTTCTCATCCTGTTCCTTAAGGGACTGATATGTTGACTCTTCTGGATATTCTACTCACCAGTCTAATCTGAAATCTCTTCCTAAGACCCATATCAAGAGAGAGCTGCTCATTAACCTCCCATGGTCTATCCTAAACAAACACAAACACCCACGACCCTCACCCAAAGAATTTTCTGTCATAATTGCTAAACAGCAATTCTTTACGTCTTATGGTCTGATGATATCAACTTTCAACATTGTTTTCTCCTTCTTCACCAGTAAAACCTTGTCCTGTCTACCTTGCTGTACTGCTTAATCTATGCACCTCTCTCATGCATCCCAGAAAATCTAAGTTTTCTCTGTGTCTACAGAGAAAGAGCAGTTATTTCTACTCACTACAAGGAGTTTCTTTATGACTTTTTGAACTCATGTTTCAGTCACTCCTGGTGGAGATGGAGAATGAAAGATGCACTTAAGTTCCATTAAGTAGTCTGTTTTCTCCCATGCTGGATTCTAGGAATACCTACCACTAGGAATACCTACTACCTGCCTCAGGTAGGAATACCTACCAGAAGTCCCTACCTCTAGCACCATCCTTTCTCACTACTCTTGGGCCATGTCCATCAGTCCCCATCATGTTCTCTTTTTCAAGCTCTCTGTCCTTGTCTCTCTGTCTCTATTTCTGTGATTCTTCTGACCATTTGAGTCCCTGTCTCTTTACATCTCCTTGTCTCTGTAGTGTGTCTCTCAATTGATTTCTGATTCCATCTCTCACTGATACTCACTTACTCAATCCTGGGTTTTCTGTGCAATGTAATAAGCAATGATATATCACCCATGACCTGAAAAAGAACCTTACCAAATTTTTTAGTATTGAAGGATCCCCTTTAAATTCCTTCCTCCATCTGTAAACCCTATAACATTGGAGGAGTATGCAGAGCTGAGCTAATGTTTTCAATTTTGTTGCAAAGTATAATGTGCTCCAGTTTTCCTCCTCATGATCAAAAATGCCCCTTCCTTCCTTCCTTTTCTTTTTTTTTTCCTTCTGAAGCTTACAAAGAACTTGTTGTATTCCAGGTACTGCTTTGTCACCTTGCAAATATATATCTGTCAACCATACAAGTATATTGTTATTATTCTCATGTAACATAAAAGGAAATCAAGGCATGCAGCAATAAACCATTTTGCCCAGTCATAGAAATAGGATATAGTGAAGTAGGGTTTCAGGACTTGCTAATAGGGCTCCAGACTCTGTGCTCTTCATCACTACGGTATACTCTCTTTCCAGTGTGGACAGACAATGGGAGTCAGGTAGGCCTTACTAGCAGAAAAGAGTAGAGGAAGAGTAAGGTTAAGTATAAGGTTTTACAAAAGTGGGTTCTTTCCAAGGGTATGAAAGTCTTACTATCCTTTTCTATCTCCCTTTCTGCTTATTTTCATCTCCTTTTTCTGTACCCATACCTCCTTGAATAAAACTCCTTTGTATGTGTCTATGTGTTTCCTACTTTGATTCCCTGACTCCCATTTTACAGTCTTTGTCCTTTTTTCTCTCCTGTAGGGCCTTCACTGTATTTTCACTACTTTACCCATTTCTTTTTACTCCTGTCTGCTTCCATCTCTTTGAAGTCCTTTCCTCTTTCCCCCAGATTTCGAGTATTGGGTATATCCATTGTTTTCCCATGACATTCTCTCATTGTTTTGTCCCTTAATCATGCTCTTTTCTATCTTCCTTCTGTTTTAGTGTCTTTCTCTTTATGTGTTGTTCTGCTTCTATATATTTCTCTACCTCCCTTGAGGTAAAAATCAATACTCTACTCACAAAAGACGCTACCACTGAGTTTTCTTGCTCAACAAAACCCATCATCAGGGAAATAAAAATCAAAACCACAATGAGATGTTACCTCATACCAGTCAGAATGGTGAAAATCAACAACACAGGAAACAACAGATGTTGGTGGAGAACCCTAATGCACTGTTGGTGGGACTACAAATTGGTGCAGCCTCAGGAAAACAGTATGGAGGTTCTTCAAAAGATTAAAAATGGAACTACCCTATAATCCAGCAATTGCACTACTTATTAGGTATTTACTCAAATAAGTCAAAGAAAGACAAATGCCATATGATTCCACTCATAACGTGGAATTTAAGAAACAAAACAAATGAGGCCACAATTGGGAATTTAAATATCAGAATTGTGGAGTACTTTTTCTGATACGGTAAGGGCATAATTGTACTAGATCAAGAGGAAGTTTGCTTTTTATAAAACACATCATTGAATTCTTTTAAGAAAGTAATGTACATTTTTTTCTATATACTGAACAAGAAATAAAGAAAATAGGGACTAATCCCTTATCATAGTTATCTTAATGTGATTTTAGTATAATCCTGGCCAGAGAGGGAAGTTAATTGCCAACCTTCTCTCTCTTCATGGCCAGCTAAACTTCTTATGTTCTGGCCATTGCATTTTTAATTTTCAGAATATCATGTTGTCTCATATCTCTTTCCTTTGCAAATGCTACAAGTGCTCTGTACTATCCTTTTTTTTTTTCCATGCCTATTTTTTTTTTTAAGATTTTATTTATTTACTAGAGAGACGGAGGTCACAAGTAGGCAGAGAAACAGGCAGAGAGAGGAGGAAGCAGGCTCCCTGCTGAGCAGAGAGCCGATGCGGAGCTGGATCCCAGGACCCTGAGATCATGACCTGAGCCAAAGGCAGAGGCTTTAACCCACTGAGCCACCCAGGCGCCCCTCCATGTCTATCTTTGCTCATATCCCAAGACAGGCATCATTTTAGAAAACCTCTAGAACTATCCCCTACTTTCCACTGCAAGATGACAGATGGTTTGATCTATAACCTCTTCGGGAGACTTTCAAGATTATCCTACTAATTATGGTTCATTTGATCAACATCTCTTCCTCCAGCCTCACTGCTTTCTTTGAGAGCAGAGGATGTCTTCTATTTATCTCATGGTCACTCAATCCTGTGATACATTTGGTTCTTGTTCAACGTTTGTTGGACAATCTATCTTTGTCACAAAGAGGCTAAAGAAATGTAGGACAAAACCAAAACAAATAAGAATACTCACGGGCACAAATTCTGTGCTCCAAACATTGGCTTTTTATCAGATTTGTATTTTTTTTTAAATATTTTATTCGTTTATGTGACAGAGACCACAAGTAAGTAGAGAGGCAGGCAGAGAGAGAGAGGAGGAAGTAGGCTCCCTGCTGAGCAGAGAGCCAGATGTGGGGCTCAATCCCAGGACCCTGGGATCATGACCTGAGCCTAAGGCAGAGGCTTTAACCCACTGAGCCACCCAGGCGCTCCAGGTTTGTGTTCTTGAAGGAATAGTTAATCTCAAGACAGTCAATGTTAGTTTACAAGTGGAAAACATGAGGAACATATTTACAGATGTATATTTTACCATAACCAGTGTCTGACTATTGTTTTCCTCTGACAACAAAAAGGCAATTATATTGAAGAAGAGTATTTGCATTATAAACAAACCATCTATATTCCAAATTGTTAAAGGATAAATATAAAATTAAACTGTTTTGCATTCACAACAATACACAGTCATTAGAGAATTTATATTCTTCCTCCAAGAGGCATCTAGCAATGTCACCTTATACTGCTTTGTTCTTTGTTCTTGCCCTCACTTTCCCTCATCCCTCTTCAAGGTGTTGCCTTTTCATATAATCTTAGTAATATATCTATATATATATATCAGGTATAAGAGATAATGAAATCTTGCCACTTGTAGCAATGTGTATGGAGCTAGAGAATATTATGCTAAGTTAAATAAGTTAGTCAGAGAAAGGCAAATACCTAATGATTTCACTCACGTGTGAAATTTAAGAAAACAAAGAAGCTTAGTGAGGAAAAAGAAAGAGAGAGGCAAACCAGAAAACAGTCTCAACACTAGAGAGCAAACTTATGGTCACCAGAGGGGAGGTTAGTGGGGGGGAGGGTGAAACAGATTATGGAGGCTAAGGAGGGTACTCGCTGTGATGAGCTCTGGGGGTATATAGAATTGCCAGATCACTAAATTGTACACCTGAAACTAATATTACCCTGTATGTTCACTAACTGATTTAAAATAAAAACTGTCAAAAGTGGGGGGGCACAATATAGGTACACAATTGTTACAATTGCCTTTGTGCCAGGTTTCAGAGTTGCCTTCCTCTATCATTAATTTGATCAGTCCATCTTCCCCTAAAAAAACTCAGAAGTGCGCTCCAATGTCCAATTCCTTGTCTGACCTTGCCCTCTCCCTAGTTTGGCTACACACATTTCCAGCCTCTTTCCCACCTCACTCCTCCACTTAAGTCCTTTGTTCTACCAGCTGAGTTTATTAGCCTCTAAATATTTCATGTTTTTAGAGCTTCATACTGCATACTCTTTCTTTATAAGATGATTTGAAATGCAAGATTGCTTGATCAACGGGCAGCAGTCACTTGTTTAAAGGATACATATTTCCAAATGATAGTGTAGATTCTTTTCTTTGTGTTAGGTGAGCTTAAGACAGAATATGACAATTTCAATGTTGTAAAATTTAAGCAATACCTATAATTCCTACAGCTTGGAAATGATGTTTTGTTGTTTTGTTTTCTTTTAATCCTTTATACCTAGTGCGCCCAAATTAATCCTCAAATTCTCAGTCAGAGATGAACAGTAACTCAGGTCACATTGGGTCCCACTGATGACAGTACTGTTTGGCCTCCTCTCTCTGGCTGCATAGATCCCAGGTCAGCGATGTTCAATATGTACTGACAAACACTGAATGAATGAAAAATTTATAACCTCATCTTGCAGGGCTGTGCCTTCAAATTAAATAAAATTTATGCAAAAAAAAACACCCTTAAAAGATGATTTTAAAACTATGAGCTCATAGTTACCATTTTTGTTAGAATCATAAGGTTGCTTTCTTATTTATCAGGAGGGAAATGTAAAGCAAGGATTTTTAAATCTAACCAGAAGCAAGCAGGGTTAGGGCAGGTGGAGAAAGACTGATGGAGGCCACCATTTTTTCTCTGATGCCCACCCGAAGCTCAGTAAACACACATACCCACACCCAGAAATAGGTGACCTGCACCTATCAACAAGTTGATCCTCATGGTTGGCAGGATCATGAATTTCCACCTATGCATTCACATGTATTGCACTTTTTAGAAAATTGGACTGCTGGCATTCATGCTAAGCACTGGGGAAGCACATGAACTCATAATACAGACCTGGCTTGCTTGAGTTGATCAAAAGGGACTGACACCTGTGTCTCTCAGGAAACTTAACAGCAAGTGGGTAGGCACATCATTGTACCACATGTCACAATAAAGAGGAACTAGAGGTGGCACACAGTTACTAGAGTTGTGCTGATGTATAAACACACTGATATATGCTGACTCACACAATCTAGCCATCCTCAATGTTTTCCCAGGGGCCCAGAAACCTCTGGACAGTCCAGCTTAACAAGATGTACTCAGAAGAAAAAGAAAAAATTCCCCATAGGTGAACCTTCAGAGGAGACCAGATACCACGAGAGTGTCAGAATTAGTCATTTGTGGAGAACACTCTGAAGCCTCCTCTGCTCCTTCTGGTACAATTATGGTTGCCCCACCCATGATCCCAGAGTGCCATGTGAATATGAGAGCAGTTTCAGATTATGTACTTAAAACTTTCTGAGTCTGCCTCCTCCTCTAGATTTACTTCCTGAAAGTTACAGAGTTTTTCTTGTACAAGTTAAGAGGTTTTGAAATTTTAATTGGAATTGAGCATCTTCAAGATCAAAGGGTTTTAAATGGAGATACAGATAGAGTTCACTATGGTGTTTTATAAAAATGCAGATGTCTAGGTCCTATTCTAGACTCACTGGATCTCTTTCCTTGATGTTTTTGGTGTAGTTTTGATACTTGCTTTTTACATTATATATATTGTTTCTTGTGACTAATGTGAGTCAAGGTACTTTCCTCTGAAAAATTTCTATTTATCAATTTTTATACAAAAATGCAACATCTATTGTCCTTGAAAATCTGCTTTATCATTATCCTTAGAGATGATTATCCAGAACTTTGTTCTTTGTAATGACTTAATTATCCTGTTTTGCCTATCAGAGAATCCAACAAAATTTTCTTGTCAGTTGTATTATTCTTTTATCAACTCTCCTTGAAACTTTGCCATGTGAAAATCATCAGAAAATATTAATTATAATCATTTTAAGTAATTTTAGCTATCTTAACTATCTTAAAACTGTAGATAATGTTTTTTTGTTGTTCTGATGCTTATCTGACAGCTCTGCAATCTTCAATAGGCCAGAGTTTTGGGTCTTCAACACGGAAGGCTGGTCTCAGTGCCCAGGGAAAAGGACTGTAGTAGTACTCCACATTTCAAAACCGGATTCTTAGGTAACTATCAGTCTGTGCCATCGGAATGAGTCATGTTAGCCAGGACTGTTCATAGTTGAGAGAGAGACCCTTTTGGGAGACTACTAATCCTGGATCTAGCATAGGAATTAGACAACTCTGATTGCACTGATGAGGTACATTTTATTGTGTACATTTTATTGTTTTGAATATTGTTTAATTTATTTTATTTTATTATTTAAAAAAGATTTTTAAAGATTTTTATTTATTTGTCAGAGAGAGTGAGCACAGTCAGAGGCAGAGGGATAAACAGGTTTCCCGCTGAGCAAGAAGCCCGATGTGGGACTCCATCCCAGGATGCTGGGATCATGGCCCAAGCCAAAGGCAGCTGCTTAACCAACCGAGCCACCTAGGTGCCCCTTGTTTAATTTTTTTAATGTTTTATTTTTGGATATATAAAAGTCTTATTAAGCTATCAGCAATTATAATAATCTATGAGACACTGCTTTTATAAACTGAAATGAAACATTTAAAAACATTACATGCTTTTTAAAAAAGATTTTATTTGTTCATTTGAGAGAGAGAGTGCATGTCCAAGCAGGCAGAGGGGCAGAGGGAGAGGGAGACACAGACTCACTGCTGAGCAGGGAGCCCAACTCAGGGCCAGATCCCAGGACCTTGAGATCATGCCCAGAGCTGAAAGGCAACATGCTTAACAGATTGAACTACCCAGGAGCTCCAAAATGTTACCTATTTCTAACTGAGTTCTTCAAGTTCAAAAATTCTTACTGAGTATCCTTACTTTTCACGGCAATGCAGTTATTTCTATAGGTTCAATAAAAGCTGGTTTGCATTCTTAGCAAGAAGTGATTGGAAAAATTGGTTATGCAACCAGAGCATGGCTGGGGATGACATACTTGAGAACATTGTTCATGTAATCAGGTATTATCAACAACTGTAAAGGATCTAAAGTTGACCTTATAGATCTAGTGCTGACAAAGTCCTCTGAGAAAAACAGACCTGGCAATTGGTTATATAGTTCAGCCTTCAAACAGTTCAGAGAGGTCACTTCTGTGGCAAGCAAGAAGCCTAGAGATGTTTTGATGACTTCAAGAAGAGAAGAATTTGTTTGAAATATACAGGGACTATAGGGGAAATCTGATGGAGAAAATTTCTTGGACTGGTTTCCTACTCTCAATACATCAAATACTAGCAGCTTTTCATTCTGAGATTTCTTTCTTTTTTTTTTTTTTTTAAGTCCTATTTATTTATTTATTTATTTATTTATTTTAAGAAAGAGAGAGAGAGAGCACAAGAAGGTGGAGGGGCAGAGGGAGAGGGAGAAACAGACCCCTTGCTGAGTAGGGAGATAGCCCCTGGGTTGGATCCCTTGTCCTGGGATCATGACTGGAGCAGAAGGATGATGCCTAATTGACTGAGCCACCCAGGCACCCCTCAACTGAGATTTCTTATGAAAATCTCTAGCACTGCGAATTTAGCAAGACCTTTATGGCAATTTAACATCCTTCCTGCCTTTATATATATATAAGCCCCCAAATCTAGTGAGTTAGCATCCTTGTGCAATTAAGAGTAATTATTCGGGGTACCTGGGTGGCTCAGTGGGTTAAAGCCTCTACCTTCAGCTCAGGTCATGATCCCAGGATCCTGGAATTAAGTCCTGTATCTGGAGGAGGGGCGGTGGTCTCTGCTCAGCAGGGAGCCTGATTCCCCCCGCCACCCGCCTGCCTCTCTACTTACTTGTGATCTTTGTCAAATAAATAAATAAAATCTTTTAAAAAAGAGTAATTATTCTTTGAGATTATATTTTACTTAAATGGGGGACACTAAAGGGAAAAATTGTGCTTCAGTAGAAAACTATGCGTTGTTTAGAGCACTTCTGAGTTTTCTGATCCTGGCTATTGGTGGCTTTGTGCCTTATTGTGTCTTTGTGCTACATTACAATTTTGTAAATGGCAGGTACTAATTACTAAAAACAATCCATGTTTGTAGACATCCAAATATACATTAAATATTTTAAATATTTTATTTATTTATATGAGAGAGAGCACAAGCAGGGGAAGAGCAGAGGGAGAAAACAGACTCTCTGCTGAACACAGAGTCCCACTTAAGGCTCAATCCCAGGACCCTGACCTGAAGGGAGATGGCTAACCGGGTAGGCCACCCAGGTGTCCATGACCTCTCCTGAGGTCATGAGACCTGCCCAAAGAATTTACTGGTTGTTTCAATTAAAACCTGAGATAAGCTCCTGATCTGCCTTTTCTTATAGCATTTACTTTAGAAAATTTACAATGGTAAATCCTTTCTCTGTCTCTTTGTATCTTCTATAATCTTCTATAGTATCTTCTATAATCAGGAATATCTTTTTTTCTCAAGGACATGGGAGCCATCCCTTTGAAATTAAATAATCAAGAAAGATAGGACCCCGGCCACCTAGTCTCTGTGCTAATTTAGAAGCCTAATTTGAACAAACTCTATTAATCAAATACAAATTACCTAATCACAGTGGCCACACTCTCCCTCCCCACATCCTTAGATACTTTCCTTTAGCACACTTCAACATTTCAAAAGCCTTTTGTTTCAGAGGAGATGAACTCAGCTGTATACTGAGGTATCTTTCCTCTATGGTAGCTTCTGAAGAAAAATCTGTGATGACCTTGCTAATTGTATGGGAAGCCAAAAGGGTTTTAGAGCATTATACACAAACAGAAATGTTCGCAGTTTTTACTGATGGGGACATAAATAAGATGAAATGAAGGAAATGTGTCAGACTTTTGAGAGGCTAAGGGACTGGCCACTAGTCCCATTTTAAGCTACAAAAATGCATTAGCCTTCAAGAAAAAGGAGGAATGACCCCAGTGGTGGTTCAGACTTCAGCAGGGCTGCCAAGACTACCCTGGACCCAGAGAGTCAAAGGCTTGGGAGACAAGGCTATTTTCTCTTTGGGTTCAAAGGATGGAGCCACAGCTTTGATTCCAATGGAACAGACTGCCAATACCCAGGTGGAAGGGACAAGGCCAAAACTCAGATGGTCTAAAAATGCAAGGATGCTACCCTGGAAGACCTAGAGGACAGAACATAAAGCAAAAGAGAATTATTTTCAAAACTTTAAGTGTAATGGGATTTGCCCTGCTAAGTTCTCAATTTACTTGCTACCAGTGATCCTTTACTTCTCTTTTAAAAAAAAAAAAATTTATTTAAATTCAGTTAGTCAACATATAGTACAACATTAGTTTCAGATGTAGTGTTCAATAATTTATCAGTTCTGTATAATATCCAGGGCTTATCACATGACATGCCTTCCTTAATGCTCACCACCCAACTACTTTTCAATGTATCTTACTTGGAATGGAGCTCTCTATCCTATAGCTGCCCCACTACTCTATTTTTGAAGCTGATAACATATTGGCTGCTTTCACAGGTGCACTGTGAAACTTTGGGGTAGATTCAGACACCCAAGAAACAGAAAAATTTCTTGCTCTGATCTGATCATGGGATTTCCTATTCTGGGACACATTGTGGAAACAGGTGCAATCCTGAAAGTATGTGAAAGCTAATATGTAGCCAAGATAGTACTATCCTGGGGTATAAAACATTTGAATTAAAGCTTTTAATTTCCTGTCCATGTGAATTTCACGAAATCAGTTTCTCAGAGCCTCACTATCTTCGACTGAAAAAAATAGACAGGAATGTTTTATATAAAGACAGGGTATTATGAAAATCAAATAAAATATATGCCTGAAAATGCCTGGAAGCACATGTTGCACACATAAGAGGTTCAAAAATAATGTTTATGGCTGTAAAAACTTTTCATTAATTCAGAGGTACCTTCTAAGTATGAGTTCATTATTATTCACTAAGCATTTGACATTTATGGACTTTGTTTCTTGATTCATCTGAGGATACAAATGTAGGAGACAAGAATTGTTGTGATTTGTGGATAAGACTTGAGTTAATGAGCGGGCATGAGAAAGGATGAAAACTCTATTTAATGATCTGAGTTTTGTGGTCATGTTAGGAAAGTAAGTTGGACTGTTTGTCACTTAGCGCAACCAAAACAATAAATTCCTCCTTAATCATATATATATATATATATATTTAGCATTTTTGAGCATCTGCGATATATCTGTCTTTGTAGTACACAACTGAAGACAATTATATCACATCTGGATGGAGTGTTACTGAGCTCTTCCAAAGTAATTCTCCTTTCTCCAAATGTGGGCTCAGTTGCATATTCATTCAATAATTATTTATTGCAGATTTACTCACCATCAGAAAATATGCTACACATTAGGGACATAGAAACAAAATGGATATGATTTGCCTTTCTTTGAAAGCACACTTTATTCAGAAAGTAAAAAGAAAAGAACAAAATTATATCTGTGATTACAAATAATAATAAACAGAGGATAAACAAGTTATGAAAGAAAATTCAAAAAGAAGGTCCTGTTTTGGACTGAGGGTTTAGGGAAGTATTTTAGAAATACTTCTAAATTAGAAGTATTAGAGAATATTAGAAGAAGTATTAGAAGAAATTAGAGTGAAATTAAGTCAGAATATAACTGAAAATTGAATAGAAATAAATATATGAAATTGGGATCAAGAATATTCTAAAATTGAAGGTCAGATGTGATAACTTATAAGAAGCAGAATCTCTGTAAATTCTACAAATATTTAGAAGTCCAAAATGGTTGGAGTTTAATGATTACCTGAAGATGTTGGAGAAGTAGAGAAGACCCAGTCAATGTATGCTCTGATAGTATGAACTTCATTGCTTTAATTCTATTCTCAAAGAAAAATAAACTTCATATTTAAAATAGTCATCATCACATTATCCAATTTTCATTTTAAAGACATAAGTCTTGCCTTACATAAAGAATCAATTAGAAATTAGAAAAAGTAGATGTTTAGGAACTTGTGAGGTTATTGCAGTATTTCATTAAAGTGATATCAATGACTTATACTGATATAACTAAAATAGAAATAGTGGGAGAAAGAGATACTGGGTTGTAATTTGAGTTTAGACCTGAAAGAAATTAATACAGATGAATTGCATTTGAGGGATGAGGAATCCACTTCTATATATCCCTTGGAAGGATATACATGATCATTTTTCTGTATTAGCATTTTTTGTGTGTGTTTTTATCATAGATCACATTATAATATATCTATTTTCATCCTGGCCTTAAGGGGGAGATCTCAAGATATGCACTTTCTGCTATTTATACCCATGACCAGTATTCCTTGTGAATGAAATAAATCTTACAAAACAACGAAAAGTGATACTGATTCCTCTTCATGTCAAATAATGGTTCTCTGCAACTTATCTTAGAAATCTTTCCCCAAACAACTGGCCATTATGTTTCCTATTACACATCACTGTTGTATCTGCTTCTGACACAATTTTGCGAGAACTCTCACTCTAATTTGCCTGGTTTTTACACAGTACACAATGGGATTCATCATTGGAGGCACAAGTAAAAGAATATTTGCCATGAGAACATTGAAGAGAGGTGAGACATGTCTGACAAAGCGATGGACAATGGCCAGGTTGATGATGGGCAGATAGAAGATGATCACTGCACAGATGTGTGAAACACAAGTATTGAGGGCCTTGAGTTGCTCCTTTCGGGATGCAATTCCCAGCACAGTCTTGAGGATCAGGACATAAGACACAGCAATGAGCATAAAGTCTACCATAAGGCAGAGTGCTCCAAAAAAGCCATAGATGACATCAATTCGGTTGTCAGAGCAGGCTAACTTCATGACATCCTGGTGGAGACAGTAGGAATGGGATAATTGGCTTTTACTACAATATTTCAAACTTCTGAGAGTGAAGGGGAAGGGCAGGACTAGAAGGACACTCTTAAGGAATAATACTATTCCTATTTTTGCAACTCTGACAGGAGTCAGAATGGAACTGTATCTGAGAGGGCTGTGGATGGCTAGGAAGCGGTCAAATGACATGATCAGGAGCACTGAAGATTCCACTGCTGTGAATCCATGGATGAAGAATTCCTGGGCAAAACAGGCATTAGCAGAAATTTCAGGGATGTTGAATAAGAAGATCCTCCCCATGGTGGGTAGAGAAGAGAAGGACAAGCCCATGTCAGACATGGCCAACATGGAAAGGAAGTAGTACATGGGCTCATGCAAGGAGGGCTCTGTCTTGATGACAAAAAGGATGGTGCAGTTTCCCAGAATAGCAAAAAGATACATGCTGCAGATGGGGATAGAGATCCAGATGTGTGCATATTCCAGCCCTGGCATTCCAACCAAGAAGAAAGTGGTGATTTCAACATTCGATTTGTTAATAATGGACATGGTGCATTTAGAGGGCTCTACACAATGAAATAGAGATTCTTGAGTTAGTAAATATGGATGTCTGGAAATTTGGCAGAAAAATGCAGTTGTTGAAATTTGGCTCTTTTTAGCTCTTTTTCAGCAGAATAAAATATTTATGAAACTATCATATAGTGAGAAGTGGGTGTCAATTTAGACTGATATCTACCTATATAATAGATGAAGAAAACTCCTTTTGACCATGGTTTTCTTATTGAGAAACTGGAAATATATTTTTCATTCAGATATTAATCTAATTTCATTTTCCCTGTGAAATACTAGTAAACTGTAATCAATTAATGTGGAATTTTCTACTAGTCCTTGCTTTCACATCCCAGATAAGATGTTGGGCAGAACATATGATTTCTAGAATGACACTGTAAAAACAAAGGAATGTCACAACTTTATTTCTTCCCAGCTCCTGGAACTCCCACAAAAGTATGATTTCATAAACTATCCTGGGTTCTATTCCTTGCTAACTCAAATTTATTGTTATTGAAATATCCTTTTAAAAAATTCCCACTATTTTCAAATCATGTGTATATTTGTAAGGGCAGTTACTGCAGAGATTACTGACATGTAATGTCTTCTGTTCTCCTGGCCTGGAATTTGTGACCACATGGATCGTGTTGACAAAAGATTAATAATAATGAAGTAGTCAGTATCACAATTTAGGAGAATCTGAATTCTGTTGAAGATTGATTCCCTAAAAGATAAATAGCCCATTTATAAGTCTCTGAAAGGAAAAATTTCCTAGAAGCCTCTTCTTGGTGTATATGAAGTTGTATGCAGTTGATTGCCAAAAAAGAAAATGAAAGCAAACTAGATGATGATATCTGAGCACTCACCAGAAATTGGACATTTTGGAGAGTACTTCTGAGAGTAGCTGAAGGATCCTAGAAGTCAATGCCTAGTCTGTCACCAAAGGTGCCTCCTTATATACAAAGGCTTGTCTCAAAATCCCAAGGGACATTGAACCCTGGGGGAATTGCAGCCAGGATGAATCTGTTGAGAGTAAGAATAAACATGTGCAGATGCAGTAAATCCATAGAAAGGGTTAATACCAAAGAAATGAAAGAAGTATCTAGACTTTAAATTAGGGACCTTTTGGTTAGAAAGAGTTTCTTAACAACGAGGGGTGGTAAAGACACGATAAAGCCCATGCAAAGTCTCTGACACTTCCGTTGGGTATTTATTTGGCTCAGATACTACTCCTCTGTTCTGAACAGAGTGAAAACAGAAATGCTGTGAGTTGAATCTGTCATTCAAGGAAATGGTATAAGACAAACACCTTGTGATATACATTTTTAGCCTAGGCTTAAATCCTGAAGCCTGGATCCACCCTTTTACTTATTTATTCCCGGACATCGCTAGCTAACTATCCCTTAAAATCAACTTCACTTAATGAAATGAATATAAATATCCATTAAAATCAACTTCCAATAGACTTCAATTTCTCCTTTTCCATTTCTGACCTCTTCTTAGGGCCCTATCTCCATAATAAGCCTTTATGCTTAATATTATATGAACTTCAAATTTGATCCCTTTAATTTCTTCAGGCTCACATCTTTATTGAGAATTTAATTTCTTCCACTTATTGACTTTCATTCATCACTGGATGGTGATTTTGAGTCCATGAATCTTTGGATAAAAAAATACAGTTATTATCTTCATTTTACTGATGAAGAAAATATTTCTCAAGGAGGTCAGCTTGTCTCTCTTAGATCATATAAATGTTGTATGGTAGAGGTAAGGTAGGAACTCAGGTATGTTGGATGCCTGATAACTGAACACATTTCATGCAATGAAGATGGTCAATCAATATTTGTGGAGTTATGGTTTGAATGGATGATAGAATCTTACAGTTTTTTATTCATTCTAAACTATTCATCAATTCTGGGGAATTATATGGAACATGTAACCTCACATTTATTGACCTTTATATCAAAGAAAAGAAAAAATATTTAAGGATTCCAGAGAAAATGTTCTTGAAGCAACACACACACACACACGCACATATGTATATATTTATTTACCTCCATTATAAATATATATAATGTATACATTAATATATAGTCTTGGATGGGAGGTAATACTGAGTTGATCAAAGAGAGAAAGTATAACAGAATATTACCATAATCCACTATAATAATCTTTCTTGAACTTTATGATTTTTTAAATTTTACCCATGTCCTATTGTTTTCATCCTCCTTGGAAATAAGTTCTCTTGGCTATGTTGTCAGAATCTCTACCTTTGACTCTTGCTTTTTTCTCTGCACTTTCTGATTCCTTCTCATAAAGGAAATGGTAGAATGTATTTGGGTTTTTATTATTATTGTATGTGTATGTGTGTGTGTCAGAATTGCAATGGTGGTGTTCTGTGTTTTTGGATTATTGCCCAACTTTGGAGACAGATTCCATTTGTCCTATGACAATGTTAACAAGCTACAACAGGGCAGTTGTCATATCTATAATGGCTATTTTTGTATGAGCAGTCTCTAACACATTGAATGGCATGTGATAGGTTAGTAAATGTGGAATAAATGAATGAATGAATTGAATTGTAAAAAAAAATGGCATCTTAAATCATATACTATTTTTAACTTTAGTATCTTTAGTATCTTTCCCATTTGGCTATGCTTGCTATGGAGTAAAAGGATAGTGCTTTGGTAAATGTAACATCTATTCATATGAATTTTTACTGTGTAAGTTGGCATTATTTATATTTTTGCATGTGTCATTTATATATTATTTTGAAAGTTTTAGTTGCATATAAAAATTATGTCAAATATGGAATATTATGACACAATAGGGTGAATTATGTGTATATATCATAATTATTAATATTTGATCATGCAGATTTGAAGCATTTTTTTAAGATTTCATTTTATTTATTTGAGAGAGAGAGAGAGCATAAGCAGAGGGAGCTGCAACCGGAGGGAGAAGCAGTCTTCCTGCTGAGCAAGGAGCTTAATGCGGCACTTGATCCCAGGATTCTAGGATCATGACCTGAGTTGAAGGCAGAGGATTAACTGACTGAACCACCCAGGTGTCCCTGAAACAGTTTTTCTTATATATATGTATATAAAAAGGCATGACAGATTAGTTGAAGTTCCTCTTGGTTCTATGCATCAAATGTGAATAAAAATATGCATATCAAACAGATGGACTGCAGGTTAAGCAATTGCTCAACAGAAACATACAGGTATAGTTCATTTATTAGGAAAGAATATTTGAAAACAAATATAACTTCAGTTATATTCAGGAAGTGTGCTTTCATGGGTCTTGTGTAGGTGCTGTCAGTTAAGATAGCACATACCTGGCTGCCTGTCTCTAAAGCATAACTTTCCAAAGATGACTTTATTTTTCCATAATGATTCACAATTACTATTAAGTACATTTGCCATGATTAATTTTGCCATTGGCATTAAACTCATCTCCTTGGATATAGTGTCCATGCACTTTAGGAGAATAAGAAAGCTGTATACAATCCTCTCCCTGGATCTTTAAATGGAGCTGATAGTGAAAGTTCTCTCTCCTCTGTTAGATGAGATGTAAGAAGTGTCCCCACTGCCTGTTCGTTCAGCTCATGACAATTTACCATAGCATATGGGTTAGCTCCATTGAGAACACTGACAAAGTAGAAAAGAGAAGTGAAGACAGTGAGAGTTGGTGGTGCTAACAACCTCTTTCCTGCCCTGAGATATGCTGTAGCTCCCGAGAGTCTAACAGGTTTCACTCTGTATCTGTAGAATGTTATAATATCTTATCTAAGAATGTTTTAATAATATTATTTGGTTTGTTGTCACTTGTAATGGAGTGTGTATCTCATCAAAGCAAGCTTTTTGATTTTCAAGGTTGGTTGAGTGTGGATTAATGGTATTAGCGTTAGAATTAGGTTTAAATTCAGTAGGGAACTTTCACTGAGATCCCATAAATCTGATGAGAGTCCTATATACACATGAGATTACTCTCGTTTTTACAACTAAATTCTAAAAAAAACCATGCTCATCAAGCTAAGTGTACTCTTAATGCCCTTTATCTATTTTAGTCATTCCCCTATCTACCTCCCCTCTGGTAATGACCAGTTTGTTCTGTGTATTTAAGAATCTGGGGGTTTTGTTGATGCTGTTGTTGTGTTGTTTTGGTTTTATCTCTTTAAAAAAATATTTATTCATTTGTTTTGTTTCCTAAATTCCACTTATGAATGGAATCATATGGTATTTGTCTTTCTCTGATTTATTTCACATAGCATTGTATTTGTTGCAAATATAAATACACACTATTTCTTGCTTATCATATTGTAAATGATGCTGCAATAAACATAGGGTTACATATATCTTTTCACATTGGTATTTTTGTTTACTTTGGATAAATATCCAGCAGCAGAACTACTGAGTTATATGGTAATTGTATTTTTTAATTTCTTGAAGAACCTTTGTACTGTTTCCACAGTGGCTGCATCAGTTTGCATTCCTACTAATAGTGCCTGAGGGTTCCTTTTTCTCCACATCCTCATAACACTTATCATTTCTTGTCTTTTTGATTTTAGTTATTTTGATGGATGTAAGGTGATGCCTGATGGTGGTTTTGATTTGCATTTTCCTGATGATTAGTAATGTTGCACTTCTTGCATGTTTCTTGACCATTTGTATGCCTTCTTTAGAAAAATGTCTCTTCAGGTTTTCTGGCCATTTTTAATTAGGTTGCTTGTTTTTTAGGAGTTGTGTTGTATGAGTTCTTTATAGATTTTATCTATTAAGCTGTTAAAATATATGTCATTTACAAATATCTTCTCCTATTCAGTGCATTTCCTTTTAATTTTATTGGTATTTTCTTTCACTGCAAAAGCTCTTCTTATTTTGGAGTAGGATCTACTAGTTTAATTTTCTTTTATTTCCCTTGCTAGAAGACATATCTAGAAAAATGTTTCTACAACTGATATCAAAGAAGTTACAGCCTATGTTTTCTTCTAGGAATTTTTTGGTTTCACATCTGACATTTAGGTCTTTAACACATTTGGGGTTTATTTTTGTGCCTGGTGTAAGAAAATGGCCCAATTTCATTCTTTTGCATGTCACTTTTTGGTTTTCCCAGCATCCACTTGTTGAAGAGACTATCTTTTTCTCATTGCATATTCTTGCCTGTTATTGTATTAACTGACCATAGAAGCATGGGTTTATTTCTGGGCTCTTTATTCCATTCCATTAACTTAAGTGTATGTTTTTGTGTGCCAGTACCATACTGTTCTGATTATTACAGAGCTTTGTAGTATATCTTGGAATCTAGGATTGTGATACCTAGATTACTTCTCCCCCCCTCCCTTTTTTTTAGATTAATTCATTTTTAAAATGATTTCCAAGAGCTATTTACTTTGCTTTTTTTTTCTTTTCTAGCTCTACATTAGTAGGATTTCCCAGACATAGGTTAATTCTTTGGATTTACTATCATACATTTTATTCATATCTTCCAAGGCTGATTAAAATCATGGAATATTTTTATATACTTACAAAGTTTATTAAAAATAGATTGCATATAGGGGTGCCTGGGTGGTTCAGTTGGTTAAGCAACTGCCTTCAGCTCAGGTCATGATTCTGGAGTCCCGGAATCGAGTCCAACATCGGGCTCCCAGATCCACGGGGATTCTGCTTCTCCCTCTGACCTTCTCCTCGTTCATGCTCTCACTGTCTCTCTCTCAATAAGAAAAATGTTTTAAAAAAATGGATTGCATACATATACCACATCTTTTTCCATTTACCCTTCTATGGTCATCTAGCTGTTTCCATGGTATGGCTATCATGGACATTGCTTCTATAAACAATTGCTGGGTTGTAGATTAGCTCTGTTTTCAACATTCTGAGGAACCTCCATAGTGTTTTCCAGAATGGCTGCACCATTTTTCATTCCCACCAACAGTGTAAGAGGATTCCCCTTTCTCTACATCCTCGCCAACATCTGTTATTTACTGAGTTGTTAATTTTAGCCATTCTGATTGGTGTGAGGTATCTCACTGTGGTTTTGATTTTTATTTTCCTCATCCTGAATGGTATTCAGCATTTTTTCATGTGTCTGTTAGAGGATGTGGTATATATGTATATATATATAATGGAATATTACTTAGCCATCAAAAAGAATGAAATCTTGCCATTTGCAATGACATGGATGGAACTAGAACCTCTAGAGCAAGCATGCATATCCTTTGTAAATACCTAGAAATGGTGAAAACACACTTCCAAATAAGAACCCTGATAAACATAAAAAAAATCTACATTGGCTTTTTAATGATTTATCATACATCTCTTATTATAGTGGTTTCTAAGGCTAAAAAATACTCCCTCTTCTACTTGAAAATGTGTGCATATTTTTCTAACATATATATTCGTATGAAAACAATCTAGGGCAGATAAACCATCTAGATCCCACAGCAGAGCCTTGTCAAATAGAAAATTTGTTCATAATTATGAAGTACTTACATGAACATGAATAGGATATTCCAGGTACTTTGCTCAGTACTGACAAAGACAAAAGTTAAATTGCTTCTTAAATCACTTGCACATTGATTAAGCATATAGACAAAAAAATACTGTTGCTTAACATCACAGCAGTAGTAAATAATGTTATACAGATTTGGATAAAGAATAGCTAACCCAATATACATTCAAAGGAGGTAATTTGTGCAAAGCATTTAAAATATAAATGAGTAGGGGCACCTGGGTGGCTCAGTCGGTTAAAGCCTCTGCCTTCAGTTCAGGTCATGATCCTATCTGGGATAGATCCTGGAATCAGGCTCTCGGCTCCGTGGGGATCCTGCTTCCTCCTCTCTCTCTGCCCGTCTCTCTGCCTACTTGTGATCTGTCTGTCAAATAAAAAAGTAAAATCTTTAAAAAATATATAAATTAGTAAAATATTAAATATTTACATATCTATTTTTACATTTAATTTAAATCATTTTATGTGTGTGAACCTTGTATCTCCAAACATATCTCACACTACTATAAGACAGAAGAATTTTTAATAGTTTACATAAATTGTTGGTGATAGGAACACACACATATACACACTAGATGTTCAGGAGATGCTGAGTCTGTGTATGGGTGAGTATGTGTGCTTAGCACATTTTAGTCATAATCATGCCTAAGATAATGAAAGCCATGAACATGTTATTTTATTCTTTTCTATTTTTGTTTAGAACTATATTTTAAAAATCTTTTCAATCTAATTAGGACTTCTCCTGTATGGCTAAGATTGATAGTCAGCTGGTTGTACAGAGAGATAAAAATCAGAAAGGAGATGGGACACTTAGCTACAGGAAGATAAGAACCCCAATCCTGACTCCTAAAACATCTACTCTAGATTGTGTTGCTGTTTAATTAAATCAATAGCTAGATATTTGCTGGGTCCACTGAGTACAAGCAGTGTGTCTCTTTGTGTTTGGTCTCTTTCCTGTCATTACCATCTTCAGGTTTCTATAGCTATTCCAAAACTGCCGAGTTGAGCTTTCATTGTGACAGAAATTGCTCGTCAATATTGTTTCTCACATAGTTTTGCCTGGATCAGATTTCTAATCTGCTGACTCTTCAGAGAGTACACAATGGGATTCATTAGAGGGGGAACAAGAAGGAAGATATCAGCTATGACAACTCTAACAACTGGCGAAACATTTTTGGCAAAGCGGTGAAGGGTGGCCAAGATGACAATAGGCACATAGAAGATGAACACAGCACAGATATGGGAGATGCAAGTGTTGAGGACCTTGAGGTGGCCCTTGTGTGAGGCAATGCCCAGAACAATTTTTAAGATCAACATGTAAGACACAGAAATGCATAATAAGTACAATAAAGATGTAAGAGCTACAGACAGTCCATAGATGACATTGACCTTGTTGTCAGAACAGGCCAGCTTCATGACATCCTGGTGGAGGCAATAGGAGTGGGATAGAAGGCTTTTCCTACAAATTTCAGTCTCTTTAGAAGGAAGGGGAAAGGGAGAACAAACATAATACATAAAGCAGCAAATATGAGGTCAATTTTAGTGACTCTGGCACTGGTCAGGATGGAGGTGTATCTGAGAGGACTGTAGATGGCTATCAAGCGATCGATGGACATGATGAAAAGTACTGATGACTCCATAGCTGAGAATCCATGAATGAAGAACTCTTGGGCAAAGCAGGCATCAGGAGAAATTCCAGTGGCATTGAACAAGAAGATTCTCAGCATGGTTGGAAGGGAGGAGATGGACAACCCCAGGTCAGAAAAGGCCAGCATGGAGAGAAAATAATACATAGGCTCATGCAGAGAGGTCTCTGTTTTTATGAAAAAGAGGATGGTGCAGTTCCCCAAGATAGCAAGGAGGTACATGAAGCAAATGGGGATGGAGACCCAAATGTGAGCATGCTCCATCCTTGGAATCCCAATGAGAAAGAAGGTAGAGATTTCCAATTCCAAGGTATAAAGGAATGAATGTGAGGAGATAATTTAATTTGTGTATAGGAATGTGAGGGCATCAGAATATGGCATGAATGGATTAGTTCAGTGTATGCTTTAAACATTGGTATAAATCTTGGGATTGCAGCTTTTTGTATAAGCATTCTTAGACTAAGGGCACATTGTGTTAAGCCTCTGCCTTCAGCTCAGGTCATGATCTCAGGGTCCTGGGATCAAACCCCGCATTGGACTCTCTGCTCAGCAGCGAGCCTGCTTCCCCCTCTCTCTCTGCCTGCTTCTCTGCCTATTTGTGATCTCGCTCTCTCTGTCAAATAAGAAAATAAAATTAAAAAAAAAAAGAATTCTTAGATTAAAGCAATATATTTAAACTATATCATTAGGAGTAATAGCATGACCCATATAGATAGGATATCAAGAGAAATATGAATGCATGTTAATCTACACAATTAATTGCCAGCAAATAGATATTTTAAATGCTTTTTCTGAGCTCATCGTGCATGAAGGAAGCAGTAAATTTCAAAACCTCTATTTCTTATAGCAACTTTTTAAAAGATAGTCCAGCCTTTTAGTTTGAAGACTGTTTGGAAGAATACAGGATCAAAGAAGGACATCACTTAATACAATTGCATTTGTAGTTATCTAAGAGTATTAGTTTTTAAAAACAACATTTTTTCAAAATATGGGGCTAGCGAGGCTTAATATCCACATCGTGAAAGAATGAAGGTAGACTTGTATCATATGTCACATAAAAATTATCTAAAAATATATTATAGAGCTGAAACAAAAAATAGCTAAAACAATGAAAGTCTTAGAAGGAAACTTAGGTAATAAGTTTTTGTTAATTGAGGTTGTATGCTCTGAGATATCATTGATGTTCTTTGTCCTCTTTTCTGCTTCATAGTATTGTATATAAGCAGATATCATTTGATGTACACTGGCACAACTAAATGAGTGAAAAGCTATACCCTCAATATGGAGGCCACTATTTACAAATTAAATGATTAAATGAAATTTATATAAAAACTCATCTTCACACTATTACTTAAAATCCATGGACTCATAGTTTTTTTGTTAGAATCATAAGACTGCTTCCGATTCATCATGAGAGTGAAAATGTAAAGTAGATATTTAAAACTATGAAGAAGGATATGGAGTTAGGACAGACTATGGAGAAAGTAACTCCCTGTGATCCTTCTTGCCTCCTTACCAATGCCCTCTGAAAACTCAGAGGTCTCTCATGTCTGCACACCAATAACTCAACCATTCAGTAAATATACCACCCCAGGGCCAGCCAGGTTCAAACACCTGGCTTTGAATTTCTCTGTGCTTGGTCCTTGAATCTGGCCTAGCACTTGACTGTTATCATTTAGCAGGACTCTGGACTAATACCATGCATTTATGAAATTGCTTGGCTTTTTAGAAGGTAGGACTAATGGCATCCATCCTAATCATTTAGCAACCACAACCAGGCCAGTACTGTGTGAACTTTTTTGCTTGAACTGATGCAAAGGCAACTGGTAGCTATGAACATCTGGAAGCTTACCAGTAAGTTGGTAAGTTGTTGGAGCCACATGTCAGGGTAAGTAGGAAATGGGGATGGCATGCAGTCCCCAGAATTTCACCCCTAGGTAGGCACAACAGTCTATCTTGACCTGCAGAGTCTAGTCCTGCCTCCCTGTTTCTTTCCTATTGGCCCAGAGAACGTTGAGGGTTTCAGCTCAACAGGCTATACCCAGAGAAAAAGAAAACTCCCTGTAGGTGAAATCTCAAAGGGGACTGTAGCCCAGGAGAGTCATTCAGGCCCTTATAAATGAGAAGAACTAATCTTCTAAGCAAAACACCCCTTAAGCCTTCTTTGCTTCCTCTGGCAAAATATGCTCTTATCTTCAAAGATCAGGAGAATTATGTGAATAATCAGAACAATTTCACAGTGTATGATAACCATGCCTTTATGTGTCTGTCTCTTCCAGTGAACTTTACTCCCTTAAACTTATACTTGTTTCCTTCTACAAATTGACAAATTTTCTTTTAAGATTTTATTTATTTATTTGACAGAGAGAAATCACAAGTAGATGGAGAGGCAGGCAGAGAGAGAGAGAGGGAAGCAGGCTCTCTGCTGAGCAGAGAGCCTGATGCGGGACTCGATCCCAGGACTCTGAGATCATGACCTGAGCTGAAGGCAGAGGCCCAACCCACTGAGCCACCCAGGCGCCCTACAAATTGACAAATTTTTTAAAATTTAATTTTCATCTAGCATTTACAAAGATAGTAGTTTTTCTTTAAGAAAGTGAATATTCATTTTATTTATTTATTTAAATTCAATTAGTGTATAGTACATCATCAGTCTTTTATATTATGCTCAATGATTCTTTGGCTGCATGTTATACCCAGTGCTCATCAATTCACTTGCCCTCCTCAATGACTATTGCCAAGTTATCTCATCCCCCCACCTATCTCTTTTGCTGTGACAAACTGAGGGTTGCAGAAAGATGGTAGGTTTCAACTGCACTCAGGCTTCACTGTAGAATTTTATAAGCATAGAGATTTCTAGGCCTACTCTAGATTCACTGAATCTCTTTACTTGATATTCATGGTATAAGGATAAGTTATTTCCCATGATTACAATGTTATATGTCAGCATTGTTTTCACTATAAAAATTATAGTTATTGATTTGTATACAATAGCTATAACATGCACTTTCCTTATGTATAAGGATATATCACCATCCTTAAAGATTTTTTTTAAACTTTTTTTTGGTAATAGTTTTATTATCTTGTTTTGCATATTATGGAAACAACCAAATTTACTTGTCAGTTGCATTATATGTATTATGAACTTTCATTAGAATTTTTATATTTGAATAGTGTAAGTAAAATTAACAATGGCCATTTTAAGATTAATGTAACACTTTTACTTTAGCTTCAAGATCTTAAAATGATAGATGTTTTGTTAGGTACCCCCCAAAATGGGTCCGTGATTAAAGGAGCAAGACTGATATAAAGCGAAGGTCAAGCAAAGCTTTATTCTGTGCATCAAAAATCAGACCAAACATTTGAGGACGCACCTCTTACAAGAGAGGGTGACCTTTCTCTGTTTCACAGACTAGCTTTTAAGGGCAAAGGCCATGCGGTTGGGCCTGGACACGCACAGGTGGCCAATGAAACTGTAATTTCAATGAAACTGTAATTGCAATGAAACTGTAACACACAGAGAAAGCTGCACAATCATGCTAGGTGACCAACTGAATTACAATTTACTCTAGTAGATATTTGAACCAGCCTATCACCTTGGTCACCTAGGTGCCCAAAGGATGGGGCCCATACTCCTTGGTAACTAGGGAGACAGTATGCATTCCCCTACTGATCAGATGTCTCCACCTGTCCTGACCCACCCTTGTATCTGAGCTTTGTTACCTGGGGCTGGTTTCTGGGACTTGTTTTTAAGTAAGTCCCCTGGGGGAAGGGGAGCAGGGACAGTTTAAGGGTTAAACAACAAGGTTATTGTTTAACCTTAATGGAAGCCTCTTGCTAAATAGGTCCTTAAAGTTTTTTGTTTGATGCATTCATGAAAGCTGTGCAATTAGCAACAGGCCAGAATTTTGTCTTTAGTAGAAAAGGACCCAGCCAGAGCTTGTGGAAAAGGCCTGCACCGAGTACTTCAAACTTCAAAGAATAGACTATTAGGTAACTTCCAGACTATTCCAGTGGGTTGAATGGTGATTTTCAGGACTCTTTTCAGTCAATAGATGATATCTTCATGAGACAGTTAGCCCAAGATCCAAAGAAATAAAAATTAATTGCATAGGACTGAATGAACTGATGGTTAACATCCTATTATGTTTGTTTAGAATATTGTTGATGTTGTCTTATGTTCTATTTTCTGAATAAAGGGGATTTTTCTCTTAAGATATTTCCAATCAATCTAATCCAGTAGATTCTGTTTTTGTAAAATGAAACATTTTGATGTTGTAGCTGATTGTCATTGAATCCTCAGAGTCCAACAATTCCCATTTAGTGTGTTTCTTTCTTTCTTTTTTTTTTTTTTTAATTTATGCATTTCAACAGAGAGAGAGAGAGAGAGAGCGCGCACAAGCAAGGGGAATGACAGACAGAGGAAAAGGGAGAAGCAGGCTCCCTGCCGAGCAGGGAGCTGGATGTGGAGCTGGGTCCCAGGACCCTGAGATCATGACCTGAGCCAAAGGCAGACACTCAATAGACTGAGCCACCCAGGCACCCTAAATGTGTTTCTTTTCATGACAATGTGTACTTGCCTAGGTCCAAAAGAACCTGTCTTCTCTTTACCTAAGATATACTTTGAAGAACTGGTTGTAACCAAGGCCTTTTCTAGAATGTCAAACTTGAAAATCTTGCTCATTTAATCAGGTATGACTAGTGACTTTTAGGGAACTATAACTGACTGTATAAAATATGTGCTGTCAAAGCCCTGTGAGGTAAATTAGCCTGTTTGTTAGCATATAGGCATAGCTCTTAAAGCTGGCAAGGGAGTTCACATCCATGACAGACCAGGATCCTGGAATGTTTTGGGGAGTCTGACAAAAGAATACATTGCCCAAATGTATATATACCTGATGGAATAATTTGATGAAGACAATTTCTTAGTTGCAACTCCCTATCCTGGATATAGCATGTGGTAGCAGCTTTTGAATATCCAATCTGATTTTGTATAGAAATCTCCAGCACTGAAAACTTCAGAAGGCTCATTTGGTATATTACCATTCTTTTTGCATCTGTGTAAATAATGAGGTAAAATTGAGTGAAAACCTTATTTTGTGATCAAGAATAATCTTTCTTTGAAATTGTACTTTATTTAAAATGGGGGAGACTATAGGGGAAAATCTGTGTTTCAGTGGAAAACTACATTGTTTACAACACATTCTTATGGGTTATTTGATTCTGAGTATTGAGACTTGGCATTTTCAATCCCTTTGAGCTATTTTCCAACTCTGAAAGTTTTAGATACTAGTAGCAACCAAAGTATTTCATGTAGGTAGACCTGTAAATAAATTCTATCTGATAGACTGTCAATAGGCATGTGTCCCATGAAGTAGAAGAGACTGTACTCATTTGCAAATTAATGTCAATATTCCTGTCTATAAAGGTATCTTTTATATGGGGTCTCCTTTGAACTGGTTGTGTCATTTGCCTGGTTCTTTCATTAAAAGTGAGTTAAATCTGTGGCCTCTGGGTGGCTCAGTTGGTTAAGTGTCTGACTCTTGATCTCAGTTAAGGTCATGATCTCAGGTTCATGAGTTCAAGCCTCACTCTGGGTACCATGCTGGGTGTTGAGACTACAAAAAATGATGAATTCAATTAGATCTCTAATAGATATTCATTTTATGTCTTTGAGAGAGCTGTAATTTTACCTTTTTTGAAAATTAGTCTTAATCAGGGTTTATATTCTTCCACGGGAGAGAGACAAATCATATATAGTGTAATGAGTTAATGGCATTAGGTAGAACTCCTGGAAGACAGGAAACTTTCTATCCTGCATAACACAGACAGTGATATTTTAATGCTCAAGAAGGAAATATTGAAATAAATGAAATGGAAAAATGACTTAAATTCTCTTATGTTTTTGTAAACTCTGCATATGTGTATATTTATTTCTTTTATTGGTCTCATGCATGTACATATTCCTGCCCATTTCAATTTTCATTCCTGAGAGTGTAAGCATATTTCATAAAAGTGAAAACTATGAGTTGAAGAGGGCTATTTTAAATGAAGAGGAAATCCTCTATCATTTCTGATCAATATCCATGTAAATGTACACTGTTAATTCTCAAGTAAATGTATAGAATAACTTTAAGTATGACAATGGCAAGCATATACTATGATCATAAGGCTGGTTAAAGCAAGCTGGATGAAATGGAACATTAGAATACATTTTATGTTTATATATGAGCACTAATCTAAAATCCTAAACCAAAATATTTGTAACACTGATTCTTAAATCTTAGGTGTTGAAAGATGATATTGTAAAGCAATTAATATATGGTGTGATTCCTTGCTGATTTGTTCTGCTTGTTCTGTGTCATGTACTTATTGAGTTTTCAATGTGGTCAAGCATCCTTATCAGCTATATTTCTGACACAGCTTCCCTAAAACTATATTTCTTATCTGTTGGCTTTTCATGCCATATACAATGGGGTTCATCAATGGTGGTACCAACAGGAAAACAGCAGTCATGAGGATCTTAATGATTGGGAGCCTATGTTTGGCAAAGTGATAGATAACAGCTAGGGAGATAATGGGAACATAGAAAATGAGCTCAGCACAGATGGGGGAAACACAGATGTAGAGGACCTTGAGCCTTTGCTTCTGTGATGCTATGCTCAATACAGCTTTCAGTAACAGCACGTAGGACATGAAAATAAATGTGAAGTCTAGGATGCCTATGACAGTTACAAATAAGCCATAGATCACATTGATCTTGTTGTCAGAGCAGGCCAGCTTCATGACATCTTGATGGAGGCAGTAGGAATGGGAAAGGAAGTTCTTCTTACAGTATCTTAGATGTTTTAGAGTAAAAGGGCAAGGGAGGATCAACAAAACATTTTTCAAAGAAAAGGCAAGTCCAATTTTGGTGACTCTGGCACTGGTTAGGATGGAGGTGTATCTCTGAGGGTGGCAATGGCAATAAAGTGATCAAAGGACGTGATGAGAAGAATTGATGACTCTATAACTGAGAATTCATGAATGAAAATCTCTTGGGCAAAGCAGGCATTGGGGGAAATTCCTGGAGCATTGAACAAGAATAATGGTAGGGAGAGAAGAGAGGGAAAGTCCTAGGTCAGAGAGAGCCAACATGGAAAGAAAGTAGTACATGGGTTCATGCAGAGATGGCTTTGATTTTATGAAAATCAGAATGGTACAGTTCCCCAGGATGGCAACAAGGTACATGAAGCAAATAGGGATGGGGACCCAAATGTTGGCACGTGCCATCCCTGGGATCCCAATCAAGTAGGAGGTAGAGATTTCAGTTTCAGAGGTGTTGAAGGTGTGCATGCCTGGTAGATGAGGGAATCAAGATGAAAGGCTTGGGAGAGGCTCAGACGCCTGACTATCCAGTTGCAGTCATAGAGATCTTTGTGAATCTAAGTGATATGCACATTAATTCTTAAGTATAAGCCTAAATGGAAAAAGATAGGGAAAGAAGTCATCAATATCCAACTGAAAACAAAAGCCGAGAGAAAAGGAAAACAAATTTATATCAAAATTGAATCTTATAACAGATACAAGTTATAATAGGTATAAGCTCTATACAAGGACTGATTTGTCAATTAAGATAATTATACATGTGTCTCTTCCAATTTGATAACTTGATACTTTCACTTTTTAATGTAAATATTTTAATGTAAATATTATAACTGACATACTGTTAAAATTTCAATTAATTTACATAAAATTCAGAGACAATAGAGGAATACTATAGATTTTTGTTATAGAAGCCCATACGATCCTGTCTGTGCCGGCCATTCTCTTTTTGTATCCTCCTTTCCTACCATGACCCCTGAGTGCCTCATCATCTTCTTTTGCCCCCTTAACCATGTATGCATTTCTGTAAAGAAATCCTTCAGTAGACACTCCTCAACTGACTTCCTCATGTGCATCTATATCTTGCTGGCACATGTTCTCTCATTCCCTTTTCTTAGCATGTTCTTCTCTTGTCTTTAGGGTGTTCTTATTATCACTGATGTACTGCAGTGCCACATGCAATAAAGGGGTGGAGATCATAATAAACTTACTCTGCTTGTAACATTTTAAATCTGAAAAGTTATGTATTTTTTTTTCAATTTTGAATATCTTCTGCCATTATTACTTTCAACATTGTCTACTAGGCAATTTATCTAGCTGGAACATGTTGAACCTTCTCAATCTAACTTCCTAGTTAGATTACTTCATAACTTCAAACTCTTATTTGTTTTTGTTGCATTTTGATGCATTCTCTTATTTACTAATTCTGTTTTCATTTGTGGCTGGTCTGAAATGTATTCTACTATTGAGTTTTATTTCATTACTCTATTTTTCTTTTCCAATTTATATTTTTATTTTCAATTTATATCTACCTATGCCCTCATAATTTTTCATTAATTTTATTGTTATTATGCTGCCTTCAAGTTTTGAGGATCTTAAGCATGCCTGCTTCAAAACTCCTTTTAAATTGTTTTAGTTTTTCTCTTTTCATCAGTGAGTATTGAAATTGTAGTTTCTTTATCAGTGTTAGTCTTCATATATGTTTTAGAATTTTACTTGTAATCTCAACTTGAGTGAAAATTTCCTTGTTCATTAAATGATTTATTTTGTTTATGCTCCATGATTAGATGTAGTGGTTGACTCTTCCTTCCTTGTTTGTCAACCGTTCTTTTTAAAATGGTAAAAGGATATTGTTCCAAATGAGAGCTGAGTACAGTTTTGCCTTTCCCATTCCCACCCACCAACACTCACCAACTATCTCAAGGCTTGGCTTGTTATGGGGAGTAGACTTGGGCTGTGACAACACCTACTTCCACTCCCCACGTGGATTAACAGCTTCATGTACCAAGCAGGGTAACTTATATTGGTCCCTTGTCAAATACAGAACACTATCATGCTGAGTCCCATGCAGGTGCTGAGTTGCCAATCACCAATATGCTTCTAGACCAGCAGCCACATAGGTCTGTGGATTCAACTTCAACACAATTATATGTTTTTACATGGATCTCATTATCTGTCTATCATCTATCTATCTATCCTCATCATCTATGTATCTGTTATCTATCTATCATGTATTTTCTATCTATTTGTCTATCTAAGGAGCATGACAAGCGTCTTTTTATTATCTTTGTATTTTATTTATTATTACTGCATGTTTGGCATAAACAAATTGACATACCTGATTCAGCTTACCACATGTTGAATAAAATTCTCCATTAAAACTTCAATACAGTTTAAAAATCTGTAATAAAAAATATTTATTGATAAATCAAGAAAAATGGAGTAATAACTTTTTCAATGAGCACCTTATTTATTCTTCACTATCAACCTCTACTTTATATATATATATATATATATATAATATACTGGGGCTCCTGGGTGTTTCAGTGGGAAGCATCTGCCTTCGGCTCAGGTCATGATCCCAGGGGTCCTGGGACCCAGCCCCACATTGGGCTCCCTGCTTAGTGGGGAGCCTACTTTTCCCTCTCCCACAGCCCTGCTTATATGCATGCTCTCTCTTTCTGTCAAATAAATAAATAAAATTAAAAAAAAATTCAATGAGATGATATATTTAAAAAAAAAATACATACCTCTCTGGAAGGGCTATTATATTTACCTTAAATTGTAGCATTTTTAGAGTCTGCAGGTAAGTAAAACACTGTGCAGGAACATTTCCAGTAAGTTGTTTCCATCTCAGAAGGGCCTACCCAACCCAATTCTGTGCTTTGCAAAAATGTAAAGAATACAATTTAAGGAACAGACACAGAATGTCTTTAAAGGATGGAGTTTAAATAAAGTTTACTATTTATATGGAAGTTGTTAAATAAGCTTGTTTGTCATGTTATTTAAGTTAAAGGTAGAGCAGCGATGGTTAATGTAGTCCGGATGGTGTCCTTGGGACAGCTTCAGATGCTAAGCATATTCTAAAACTGAAGCAGGCATTAAACAGGAAAATCATGATAGCTTGCCAGGGGAAAATGGTATGTATCTTAATGTTATTGATTGATAAGATCACAGGGTTTTTAGGTACTTACCAAGGTGTTGGCCACTGCATTTATACTTAAAGGTTAAAAAGGAAATGAATGCAGGATGAAGCCACCCCAGTCCTAGTTGTTAGGCACAAGGTTATTCAGGACTGTCTGATTCTAGTCCTTCTAAGGGGCTGCCCTTTTAGCATAACAAAGGCCTCTGGGGAGAGAACTCAGGAAACTACCCAGAAGGAATAAAAGTCCTTAAATGAATTAATTCAAGCAGTGTTCAGCTGAATTCCCATTATGCATATGAATTAGCCATTTATGTTTAATGCCCTAGGAGACTTGCCCTAGGAGACCTCTCCCATTGCATCAAGCAAAATTGATTCCTCTGTCACCTGCAATTACAGAGTCTATATGTTGGAGACATACAGACTCCTCTTTGGGAGGAGTGTCACATTTTGTTTCCCAATGTCCTTATATTTGTGTCTATAATTGGGTTTTCATATTCAGTTTTGCTACTGCAGATAAATGCAATTTGTACCTTGTAAAGGAAATAATATTGGCATTCTTGTTTGTTTTTAGAAGCCAGTCAAGTATGCTCTTTAAAAAAGTTATATTATTTTGTGGCAGTGCCTTTTATATTAAAGAATATAGTCATCTATTGTGATGTGTATGCAAATAGTTTTTCCCCTTAGGTCACAGGTACTTGTCTTTGTTGGTGACAGTGTTGTAGGCTGGGTCCTCTGAATCAAACACTGAGGTAAATATTTGGGGGCAGAGTTTATTTGGAGAGTGCTAGTGATGAAGTTCTAGAACCTAGGTGAGGTTCGGTGGGCTGAGGTCTGGAGCCGATGACCAAGAAAGAATTCTTGAGACATCTTTGGTGCAAAATGGAGGTTTGTTAAAGCATGGGACAGGACCCATGGACAGGAAGAGCTGCTGCCCTGGGTTGTGAGGGTAGGCATGTTATATACCTTGCGGTTGAGGGAAGGTGAGGAGAAGGGAGGTTTCAAGGGGAGCTTTCGTATGTTAAAGAGGGCCTACAAGGTGCCTGGGGGAGGCCTTGCCCTTATAGCCTGATCAATGTCGTCTTTAGGTCAGGCATTAACATCAAGATAGTTGGGAGATTCTTGGTGGGGTGTTCTGATCCTGCTATCATTACATTCATTTATGATGGGGAGGGAGACATTAGGGCTTGAGGAACTGAAAGTTACTTGCCTCTGGAAATTTGTGCTATTGATAAGGTAACTTCCCTGTTTGGTGATCTCTAGGACATCTGTAGAGCAAGGGAGATTCCTGTCCTGCAGGATTGTGATCTCTGCAAGTTAACTATTTATCGTTTTATGGCAGTCAGGGGTGCCTGAGGAATGCTACACATATTATGGAGGGGAGCGGGTGGAGAGGGGGTGCAAGGCGCCAGCTTTTGCTTGGTCTTCAGCCAACCTCCTGCTCCCTCATCACTAGGAGGTTAAAAGCCTGTGGGGAAAGAATGAAATAGAACTAATGTGGAATTAGTTATTCTTACTATTTTTGTCCTTAAATTTGTATTCTGGTGTTAAAAGTGATTTATACACTACCATTACTGTATTCTGTTTCTCTTCATATTTATCTTCAGCAGTGAGTTTATTTATATGTAAGATTACTGAAGTATTTTACTTAACTTTTTTACTTGTTTAATGTCCCCTTCTTCAAATTGAGGAACTCTTTGAAGTCCTCCTGATGAGGGAGCAGAAGCCTGGCTGAGGACAAAGCAAAAGACAGACACCTCACAATCTCCCCCTCACCCCCACCACTCCTGGGTGGGACAAATGTGGCATTTTTTAAGAATGTCCCAAGTATCTTAATGGTAATGGCTTGCTAAAAGGGAAAAACAACCTTGACCCTAGAGCAAGGCCTCTGGTAGCTAGGCCTCTGGTATCCAGTATCTTTTTAGGTCCTCTTTAGCATATGAAAATTCTATTGAAACCTCCCTTTTCCTTACTTCCCCCACCCCATGTAACATAACCTGCTATTCCTCACAACCAGGGGCAGCAGCTCTTCCTGCCCAGGAATCCTGTCCCCATGCTTTAATAAACCACCATTTTGCACCAAGGATGTCTCAAGAATTCTTTCTTGGTCATTGGCTCCGGACCTCACCCCACCAAACCTCACATATATTCTAGAACTTCTTCACTTCTACTTGAATTTCAACTTGGAAAACTTGTTCTTCAACTTGAAGTTCTTCAACTTTTAACAACTTGAAACAATTCTTATAAGGCAGATTTAGTGGTGACAAACTCTTAGTTCTTGTTTGGGAAAGTCTTTTTTTTTTTAAAAGATTTTATTTATTTATTTGACAGACAGAGATCGCAGGTAGGCAGAGAGGCAAGCAGAGAGAAAGGAGGAAGCAGGCTCCCTGCTGAGCAGAGAGCCTGATGTGGAGCTCGATCCCAGGACCCTGGGATCATGACCTGAGCCGAAGGCAGAGGCTTTAACCCACTGAGCCACCCAGGCGCCCCTGGGAAAGTCTTTATCTCTCTTTCATTCTTAATGGACAGATTTTCTGGACAAAGCATTCTAGCTTGAAGTTTTATCTTGTCTCTCTCTCTCAGAATTATTATTGTTATTATATTCTCTTGTCTCTCTCTCTCAGAATTATTATTATTATTATATTCTCTTAGAATATAAGCTCCTACTCTCTCCTAGCCTGTAAGGTGAGAAATCTGCTGATAATCTTATGGGGGCTGTCTTGTATAATAATAATTCAAAAAAAAACCAATAATTCATTTTTTCCTGCTGTTTTAAAATTTTCTCTTTGTCTTTGACTTTTGATAATTATAAAGTTTCTCAGGTGAGGTAAACATAACACCAGCCAAGGTGGGCGCAAGGCAAGATTTATTAAAGGCACTCTTCGGCGAAGTTTCAGGGCTCAGGAGAAGGGGAGCCAGGAAAGTCGCACCAGGAGGAGGTGGGCACCCTCAGATGATGTTCCTCAACTCTGGAAAGAGGAGTGGGGGAAGTCGCACTGAGAGGGAGTTGGCGGGGATCTTTTATCAGGTCAAGGCAGGGCTTGGGCTCACATCCATATTTGGTGATCAGAAGGTATGGGGTGAGGGCTCCTGATACTCCTGTTTCTTGCATAGGTATCAGGTTACCTATGGAGACGTGACCTGGAAGTACACCCTTTTGGCAAGAGAGTCTAGGATTAAGGAAAGGGGTGGGGAGGGGACTGGAAAATGGCGGCCCCAACGGTCACTTCTATTGTTCCTCCTGCATTCCCGGAACCACCGACCCCAACAATAATTAACGTATCTCAGTGTAAACTTCTTTGGGTTTAATGTAATTATGGTTCTTTGGGATTCATGAATCTGAATGTCAGTAACTTTTTTAGATTTGAGAAGTTCAGCCATTATATCTAAAAAAGCTTTCTGCCCCTTTCTCTCCTAGAACTTTTATAGTATCTATTTTGCTTCTTTGTGGTGTATAACTCTTTCAGGACTTTTTCACTATTTTCATACTTTTCTTTTTCTTTTTGTTCCTCTAATTGCATAATTTCAAATAACTTCTCTTTGAGTTCTCTTTGAGTTTTTTTTTTTTTTTTAAATATCGATGCTATTTTTATTATAAAAAGTAGAAATGCATGGAGATAGGTAAGCAATCAAAAAACATGCTCTCTGTCAGAGGAGTTAACACTTCTATAATTAGACCGGATGACTTCCTTTTAGTTTGGATGTCTAGGTCTGACTCACAGGGCAGGGGGTGGGGTCTGGCACTTGACATCAGCCTCTGGCAAAGCATTAGTCAAAAGAACCCCAAAGCGGGTTATAGACACAAATGAACTTTGCATCAATTCTTTGTACTTCATTTGCTAAGTCAGGAAGACTCAACAGTGGTAGCAACGGTGGTCTCCCCTTGGAGATTGTGAGCAGTGCAAATATAATATCTTACATCAATGGTCTCAAAGTCTTCGCTTGTCAGAGAGTCAGAAACAGTCTGCTGTTGAAGCTCTTTATTGAATTTTCAGCTCAGTAATTGTATTCTTCAGCCACAGGATTTCTCTTTGATTCTTTTCTTATGGCTTCTATGTATTTAGTGAATTTCTTTTTGTTCTTGTATTATTTTACTGATTTTGTTTAATTATCTGTTTTCTTTTATACTTTAAGATAATTATTTTTAATTTTTTTTCAAGCAGTTCATGGATCTTCATTTCTTTATGGTTAGCTACTAGTGCTTTACTGGTTTCCTATGCTGGTGTCATGTTTGCTTGATTCTTTTTTTTTTTTAAGATTTTATTTATTTATTTGACAGAGAGAGAGATCACAAGTAGGCAGAGAGGCAGGCAGAGAGAGAGGAGGAAGCAGGCTCCCCGCTGAGCAGAAAGCCCAATGCAGGGCTCGATCCCAGGACCATGACCCAAGCCGAAGGCAGCGGCCTAACCCACTGAGCCACCCAGGCGCCCCTGTTTGCTTGATTCTTCATGATTCATGTAGCCTTACATTAGTGTCTGTGTATTTTAAGAAGCTGTCGCCTCCTCTGGTCTTTATAGACTGGTTTTGTAGGTAAAGGTTTTCTGCCAGGTCCCTGGACATTTAGGACTGCCTCTGGGACTTTGGTTGAGTGGGGCTAGAGCCAGGTTATAAAACTGCTTCTGAGTCCAGTCATGTTTATGGTTCATGGCCCTTTTACTAGGGTTGTGGACAGTCATAATTCCTACTAGATCCCCAGCCAGCCAGGAGTGCCTGAAACCATGGATGAACAGGGTTGGAGCCACATCACTGAGCTGTCTCAGGGTCTGTGGTCAGTATGTTTGGTGAAGCATGTACAATTTTTATAACACAAAGATGTGTGTGTTTGTGTATATGGATGTATATGTGCATGCACGAACGTATGTGTGTATATATTTATAGGTAAAAATTGCAGGTTTTGGCACTTAAAGCTCTCCAAATCTGGGAAAATTGTTTAACTCTCTGAGTTTTAATTCCCTAATCCATAAAATAGGGTTAAATGATCTAATTCATATAAATAGCTTGTGACATTTAACAATTAGTATAAGTTGGCTGCTCTTATTATTGTGGTTATTTTTTGGTCATTATAAGGGCCTATTGTGTAAGGGCCTATTCAGCCAGAGCAGCACCCCGGTTGAACTGCCATTTTGTTGTTTAACCCTTAAACTGTCCCTGCCCCCTTTCCCCAGGGGACTTACTTAAAAACAAGTCCCGGAAACCAGTCCCAAGTAACAAAGAGCAAATATAAGGGTTGGTCAGGCCAGGTGGAGACATCTGATCAGTAGGGGGGTGCGTACTGTCTCCCTAGTTACTAAGGAGTATGGGCCCCACCCCTTAGGGCACCTTTTGGGTTCCAATTCTGACCAAGGTGATAGGCTGGTTCAAATATTTACTAGGGTAAGTTGTAATTCAATTGGTCACTTATGTGTGACCTAATATGATTGTGCAGCTTTCTCTGTGTGTTACAATTTCATTGGCCACCTGAGTGTGGCTAGGTCCAACCACATGGCCTTTGCCCTTAAAAGCTAGTCTGTGAAGCAGAGAGAGGTCGCCCTCTCTGTAAGAGGTGTGGCCCCAAATGGTTGGTTTCATTCTTGATGTTTGGCATGAAATAAAGCTTTGCTTGACTTTCGCTTTGTATCAGTCTTTCTCCTTTAATCACGGACCCATTATTGAGGGACCCAACAATACTTATTTGAATAAACACATAATATAAATGTACATTTATAAAATGTAAATAATATAAATTATTTTATATCATTTTTAAAGCCCTGAATAGTCTGTTTCCCACTTGCTCTACATATTTATATCCATGAAGATATTTGCTCAGTATAAACCTATACTCCAACCAAAAGGACTGACATAAAGTTCCAGGATTTTCCCCCTGAGTTCCTTTATATTTTCTTTTATTCATTTTATTTTATTCATTTTACTTTATTATTTTAATGTAATTTAATTATTTTATCTTGTTTACTTTATTTTATTCTATTTTATATTTTATTTTATTCCTATAATACATTTTAAATACAACAGTTAGGTTATACCTCTGTTTATTTCCTCTTACCAAACCAGGTTATAACCCAGGTCAACATCTCATTCCAGTTTGTCCCTAGTTTAACTTGTGTATATTTATTACAAGGCTGAGCACTGCTTCACAATTATATTTTTAATTAACAAAACATCCTATGAGATGGGAAACTAATTTAAGGAAGGCTCTGTATCTTAATAACATTTGCATCACAAATGACATGGTATTCTTTGGACAGAAATGGGAGAGAAAATATACAGTGATAACTATTAAATAATTAAACATGATAATAAACATTTTTGTTGCTCTGTACTGCCATAGGGATACTGATGACTCTTCATAGCCTGTACAATTCCCTTGTTCCCACCTCTGATTGTCCCCTATGTTCTCTACCAGTAATTCTTTTCTCAGTCTAAGGCCAAAGTCTAGTTTTGTTCTGGAAACATTTCTTCTACCTCCAGATGAATGAGATACTGAGTCATTCTTTCCCAGGAGAGTTGCCAGTGTCATAACAAAGACAATTTCCCAGCTTGGGAAAATGCTCTACCCTCCACCACCTCATTACCTTAATCACAGAAATGGAGGACATGCATTCCTATACCTTGAAAATGGTTTTTCTCTTGCCACACAGATAGTTTACCCAGAAGGAGCTGGGAAACAATCCATAGTCTGCTAAAGGTTTTGGGAATAAGCCAGATTTTTTAGCCCCAGTCTAAAAAATTGGAATGATGAAGAGGGTGAAAATATGGGTAGGGAGGGGAGGAGAAATAGGTTCCTGTTTCTCTTAGCTTCTCATTTTTAAAATAAAATGTAAAATCTAATATTCATTCTCAAAGATTTTTGATTGAATTCACAGCCTCTATACTCTCTATATTTTCAAAACCTCTTGCCTTCTAACTGCTCAGAAAGTATGATCCTTAGATAAGCAGCATTGGCATTACCTAAGAGCTTGTTAGAAATGAAAAATATTGGGACTTCATCAATTGATGAATGGATGAAGGAGATGTATTTTATATATGTATATATAAAGGTATACTATATTGATAGAGAGATATAAATGTAGATATGGATATAGATATATATGACTATTATTCAGCCATAAAAAAAGAAGTCTTGCCTCTTGCAACAATATGGATGGGGCTAGAGAGTATAATCCTAAGTGAAATTAGTCAGTCAAAGAAGGGAAAACTCCATATGATATCACTCATATGTGGAATTTTAAAAATGCAGCAAATGAGCAAAGGGAGAAAGAGAGAGACAAATCAAGAAACAGACACTTAACTATAGAGAACAAACTGATGGCTACCAGAGGACAGGTGGAGGGGTGGTGAATTAAACAGGTGATGGGGGTTAAGGAAGGCACTTGTGATGAGCACTGGGTATTGCATTGAATTGTTGAATCACTATACTGTACACCTGAAACTAATATAACACTGTATGTTACCTAACTGGATTTAAATATGAACTTTAAATACATTAGGATCATCTAAGATTAGTGAATCAGAATCTATCTCTTTATAAGCATCCTCAAATGATTCATATTTATATCACATTTTGAGAAACACTGCTGTAATTCAAACTGTGGCAGAATTGTTAATAGGACACTCATTTACTTTCTTAGGTAAGCAAGGCCTCAGCACCCAGCACTCATTTACTTGAGTACAGGATCAGTCTTACAGGTGGCTACTGATCTGAGTCCACCCTACCACACTGCGTGGTGTACCCCAGGTCACCAGAAAATCTTGTAGTGACGTGTAGCACCACAAGTAAGGAAGCTATGAAATTGGCAATCCTCTTCAGTGATGAACTGTTCTGCCATCAGAGCAAGACACTCTTTTTTTTTAATAACCTTGATGTATCACTTTTGAGCATTATGGCTGTCAAATGATGGCCAAATGATGTGAAGACCTCATTTCATTAACTCTAAGAGGAAAGTAATAAAACTCCTACTTCACAAATGGTTTTGTCAATGAAACAAGATAGTACACACTTGGCATATATAAATAATAATAAATTATTATAATTTTTATCTGCTCTGAGTTGAGAAACTTGAGTTATGTGCTCCCATTTGCCACTAGAAAAATAGATACAAACAACTTAGTCTCATTAGTAGCTATGATATTCTATCGCTGAGCACATTTATTCATCTAATAAGTAATGAGTTCCTTCTCAGTTCCAAAGACCACTGTACATCTATCTATCAGTGCAAATTGGAAAAGTCCCTGTCTATCCTTAATGAGTCTACAGAGTAGTTTATAGACCTGGAAACATATGGGGATTTCATTTATTAACAATCCTGTGCCAGAATTTGAAGAACAATTCAAAGTAACTGAATAACTGCCCTTTATGGGGGACTCTGATCATGTTGTGTCAAGGTTCAGGGAGGACCCGAATTCTCACTTCCTGGAGACATCTAACTTAGATGGAGAAGCCAACCTCAAACTGGCCACTTCTGAAGGGCAGGAAAGTAAGGAAGAAACTAGGGATGAAGAACTGACAAGGAGTGTGTGCAGGAGCACTTCAGGGATTGATGAGTGCGATGGGTTAAAAAAAAGAGGTATTTCAGAGCAACCGGGGAGACATAAGAGGTTCAAAAATGTTGTGCTTCTCTTTTCAGTGTTGCCATGCATTTTGGAAAACTTCTAGTGACTTTTCACAGTTAGGCATTATTTCTAACATTGTGACTCCCCTGAGCATAGGCCCCATGGTTTGTGACTTTATTCTGGTTGAAAGTACAAGGATGTGTTGATGGTATACTGATGGATATCTGCCAGAAAAGATAGACATCATGCCATTTAACAGAATTTGCTTTAGAGTTAACCAGATAGAGATGTAACTCTTGTGGAATTTACCATTTCTATGGAGAGGTTTGTATTACTTCGTAAACCTTTGTTTATTCATCTTGGAAATTAAGATTAAGGCCTATATCACTGTGAGCTTTCAGTGAACAAAGTCATATTTTACACATTTGAAAGAGGCTATAAGAAATAAACTGTCTTGGGGAATGAAAATGGCAACCTCCCAATCTCCGGCCTAGAAGAGCCGAGAGCTCAGGACCCCACTCCTTGTGCACCCTCAGAGAAAAGCACCCAATCATTCCCATCTCCCTGGTCTTTGGCTGCGCTCTGAGCTCATCCGGCCTACGACCAGTTCAAGAAACCAATATCCACAGCACTTTCATGATAATTCATGGACTTGAACAGGACAGCAAAAAACTAAGTTGCCTAATGCACATATTCCCAGTGAAGGTCAAACAAGAGAGAGAAAGGCTGAAGGGGCAGAGGAAGAAGGAGAGGGAGAGCATCTAAAGAAAACTTCCCACTGAGTGCAGAGCCAAGTGTGGGGTTCAATCTCTCCACCCTGAGATCCTGACTTGAGCTGAAACCCATACTCTGCCGCTCAACTGCCAGAGCCAACCAGGTAACTCCAGATATTCCCTATTTTAAATCCAGTTCCATTTTCTAGCTAAGCACTCCAGTTGAATGAAAGGAAGTGTGAGTGCTCAGGTGACATGGTCTGACTGGAGCAGTACCTGGGGTGAGTCAAACAGAACTGAACCCATTTCCTAGGCATGGTAGTAATAATAAAAAGAATATCTTCTTTAACCCAGTGAACTAGCTGGGGCAGACTCGAAAGCAGTAAATATTCAGGAAAACTTAATCTGTCAGCCACCTCAGAAGCAAGGAAACAACTGGCCAATTATAATTGATGACATTGGGTGTGGTTTCATTGGATGCTACCAGAAAATCCTAGAACCATAGGACTTATGGCTCTCGAGTTACTGACACTTGAGGCACAGATAAATAGGAAACAATGAAATACTTTATTGAGGTATGAGGTAGATGCTAAGGAAGGTGTGGTGTAGGGTAACATGCCTCAATGGATTCCAAGAACCTAGAGCTTCTGTTATTTCTCTTCAAAATTAAAATTTTTGCTTTTATTTATGAGGTTAACTAAAAAATCAATATAGTATATGTCAGTGCTACATGACCTAGATTATCCTCTCAGTTTGCCCTGATCACCTGGTAGTCCTATTTGGTGACTGCTGGCTACAGAACAAAAATCTGTGGGACACAGCAAAAGCAATCTTGAGAGGAAAGTATATAGTGGTAAAAGCCTTTCTCAAGAAACAAGAAAGGTTTCAAATACACAACCTAACCCTACACCTAAAGGAGCTGGAGATTAAACAAGAAAGAAAGCCTAAAACCAGAAGGAGAAGAGAAATAGTAAATATCAGAGCAGAAATCAATTAAATAGAAACAAAACAAACAAACAAACAAATAAAAACCTATAGAACAAATCAACAAAACTAGGAGCTGGTTCTTTGAAAGAATTAATAAGATTGATAAACTCCTGACCAGACTTATCAAAAAGAAAAGGAAAAGGACCCAAATAAATAAAATCATGAATGAAAGAGGAGAGATCACAACCAACACCAAAGAAATACAAACAATTATAAGAACATACTATGAGAACTCTATGCCAACAAATTTGACAATCTGGAAGAAATGGATGCATTCCTAGAGGCATATAAATGACCACAACTGAACCAGGAAGAAATAGAAAGCCTGAACAGACCCATAACCAGTAAGGAGATTGAAACAGTCATCAAAAATCTCCAAACAAACAAAAGTCCAGGGTCAGCCAGCTTCCCAGAGGAATTCTACCAAACATTTAAAGAAGAATTAATTCCTATTCTCCTGAAACTGTTCCAAAAAATAGAAACAGAAAGAAAACTTCCAAACTCATTTTATGAGGCCAGCCTCACCTTGATCCCAAAACCAGACAAGGATCCCATCAAAAAAGAGAATTACAGACCGATATTCCTGATGAACACAGATGCAAAAATTCTCACCAAAATACTAGCCAATAGGATTCAACAGTACATTAAAAGGATTGTTCACCACAACCAAATGGGATTTATTCCAGGGCTTCAAAGTTGGTTTAACATCCACAAATCAATCATTGTGATACAACACATTATTAAAAGAAAGAACAAGAACCATATGATACTCTCCATAGATGCTGAAAAAGCATTTGACAAAGTACCACACCCATTCCTGATCAAAACTCTTCAAAGCATAGGGATAGAGGGCACATACCTCAATATTATCAAAGCCATCTATGAAAAACCCACCGCAAATATTCTCAATGGAGAAAAACTGAAAGCTTTTCTGCTAAGGTCAGGAACACGGCAGGGATGTCCATTATCACCACTGCTATTCAACATAGTATTAGAAACCCTAGCCTCAGCAATCAGACAACAAAAAGAAATTAAAGGCATCCAAATCGGCAAAGAAGTCAAACTATCACTCTTTGCAGATGATACGATACTACATGTGGAAAACCCAAAAGACTCCACTCCAAAACTGCTAAAACTCGTACAGGAATTTAGTAAAGTGTCAGGATATAAAATCAATACACAGAAATCAGTTGCATTTCTCTACACCAACAGCAACACAGAAGAAAGAGAAATTAAGAAGTCAATCCCATTTACAATTGCACCCCAAACTATAAGATATATAAAAATAAACCTAACCAAAGAGGCTAAGAATCTATACTCAGAAAACTATAAAGTACTCATGAAAGAAATTGAGGAAGACACAAAGAAATGGAAAAATGTTCCATGCTCCTGGATTGGAAGAATAAATATTGTGAAAATGTCTATGCTACCTTAAGCAATCTACACATTTAAAGCATTCCCTATCAAAATCCCAGCCATTTTTTTTTCAAAGAAATTGAACAAATAATGCTAAAATTTATATGGAACCAAAAAAGACCTTGAATAGCCAAAAGAATATTGAAAAAGAAAGCCAAAGTTGGTGGCATCACAGTTCCAGACTTTAAGCTCTATTACAAAGCTGTCATCATCAAGACAGTATGCTACTGGCACAAAAACAGACACATAGATCAATGGAACAGAATAGAGAGCCCAGAAATAGACCCTCAACTCTATGGTCAACTAATTTTCAACAAAGCAGGAAAGAATGTCCAATGGAAAAAAGACAGCCTCTTCAATAAATGGTGCTGGGAAAATTGGACAGCCACATGCAGAAAAATGAAATTGGACCATTTCCTTACACCACACATGAAAATATACTCAAAATGGATGAAGGACCTCAATGTGAGGAAAGAATCCATCAAAATCCTTGAGGAGAACACAGGCAGCAACCTCTTCGACCTCAGCCGCAGCAACATCTTCCTAGGAACATCACCAAAGGCAAGGGAAACAAGGGCAAAAATGAACTATTGGGATTTCATCAAGATCAAAAGCTTTTACACAACAAAGAAAACAGTTAACAAAACCAAAAGACAACTGACAGAATAGGATAAGATATTTGCAAACGACATATCAGATAAAGGACTAGTGTCCAAAATCTATAAAGAACTTAGCAAACTTAACACCCAAAGAACAAATAATCCAATCAAGAAATGGGCAGAGGACATGAACAGACATTTCTGTAAGGAAGACATCCAGATGGCCAACAGACACATGAAAAAGTGCTCCACATCACTCAGCATCAGGGAAATACAAATCAAAACCACAATGAGATATCATCTCACATCAGTCAGAATGGCTAAAATTAACAAGTCAGTAAATGACAGATGCTGGAGTATGCGGAGAAAGGAGAACCTTCCTACACTGTTGGTGGGAATGCAAGCTTGTGCAACCACTCTGGAAAACAGCATAGAAGTTCCTAAAAAAGTTAAAAATAGAACTACCCTATGACCCAGCAATCACAATACTGGATATTTACCCTAAAGACACAAATGTATTGATCTGCAGGTGCACGTGCACCAGAATTTTTATAGCAGCAATGTCCTCAATAGCCAAACTATGGAAAGAACCTAGATGTCCATCAACAGATAAATAGATAAAGAAGAATGGAATACTATGCAGCCATCAATAGAAATGAAACCTTGCCATTTGTGACTACATGGATGGAACTAAAGGGTATCATGCTTAGTGAAATAAGTCAATCGGAGAAAGAAAACTATCATATGATCTCCCTGATATGAGGAAGTAGAGATGCAACATGGGAGGTTTGAGGGGTAGGAAAAGAATAAATGAAACAAGATGGGATCGGAAGGGAGACAAACCATAAGTGACTCTTAATCTCACAAAACAAACTGAGGGTTGCTTGGGGGAGAGATTTGGGAAAGTGGGTGGGGTTATGGACATTGGGGAGGGTATGTGCTATGGTGAGTGCTATGAAGTATATAAACCTGGTGATTCACAGACCTTACCCCTGGGAATAAAAATAAATTATATGTTTATATATTAAATAAATAAATAAATAAATAAATAAACTGTCTTAGGGTACTTGGGTGGCTCAGTGGGTTAAAGCCTCTGCCTTTGGCTCAGGTCATGATCCCAGTGTCCTGGGATTGAGCCCCTCATCGGGCTCTCTGCTCAGCATGGAGCCTGCTTCCTCCTCTCTCTCTGCCTGATTCTCTGTGTGCTTGTGATCTCCGTCTGTCAAATAAATAAATAAAATCTAAAAAAAAAAAAGAAAGGAAATAAACTGTCTTTATATTATACCTTTATACCTGCCTAACAATACACACCTCTGGTCTATATGCAATCTTAACTCCACCTTCTCTTTTCCAGATTTAGAATATTCTCTTCTCCAAGTTTACCACAAATACTTCCAATCTTATTAATTCTTCTGTTGGATCATTCATTATTTATTTACACGTATCTTTAGGTTATAACTTCCTTCTCTAAGAATGTTAACTAGTTTATAGTATTTTCACATTAAAAAAATACAACTTAATTATATATATGCTCATTTAACCACAGATTGCCAGGGTCCAGCCTCGGCATGTCCAGGTGTCCCTGAAGAAAGGGTGGCATTGGCAAGAGAAATGAGAGAGCCACACAGTGAGTTCTGGTCAGTAGTCAGGCATCTCAGGTTTATTACTATTCAGTGAGCTTCTTATATAAGCAGTTTATTTGTGATAGAGGGCTACATTCAGGCAAAGGACATCAAAAGACTCAAGCACTCATCAGACAATTTCTCTTTGTTCAGCACATGTTATTCTAGTTAAGCTATAATGGTACAGACTGGAACAAGGGATGGGGGACAGAGTCTTGCTTCATGAGTAATCAAGTCCCTCAGAAAGCCATGGGAGGTAGCACAGATACGTGCTTTTTGGTAACTTATTCTGGGGTCTGCAGGAAAAAAAGGATATAGGTTAATGGAAAATGAGAAGCTTTAGGATTAAACTAGATAGTAATGAATTGCAGGAAAACAGGATACAGGTTAATAGAAAATGGGAAGCTATCTGGAGAAACTAAGTACATAGGAGAGAAGTAAGAACGAGAAGGAATTACCTTTGCAGGAGGCAGGGTGTATATCAATGGCTCAGCTGTGAAAGCCTTGGACAAACATCAACATAGGGAGGAAACCGTCTACTGCGGTACACATCTAAAGTTCTCCATTGTCTTAGGTACAGAATAATTTACCTCCTTGGAGTTGCTCTGGCCCACAAGACTGAGAGATGTTTGCCACAGATTAACAAGGGGCTCTTAATCTGAGAGAGATACGGGGATTAGAGAAAAAGGCAAGAGGCTATCAGACCATGCTTATCTGTGGGTCTATCCAGCCTGCATCAGTTCAAACCTTAACCTAGTGGGGCAATGCCCTCAACCAGGACTCATGGCTCCCAACAACAGATATTACTATTTATTTGGATAATGGTATCATTATCCCATATCATTCAGGATGAAATGTGTGTAACATCTGGTACCTTATTGATCTACAATTTCTCATATTTATTTAAATAAATAATACTTATTGTTATGGAAGTATAATTAGCATGTGGTAAAGGCAAAGATAACTGAGTATGGTTTAGTGAGTTTTGAAGTGAATCCTCCTGCATTATCCAGGTTCTAGTCAAGAAATAGAAGGTGTTATCACTTGAGAAAATTCCTTTGTGTGTGTGTTTTACCATCAATCCTCTCTCCCCTCCCCCCTCCACAAAGGAAAGCCCTGTTCAGTTTTCTCTCCATAAATTAGTTTGCCTTTTCTAGAACTTCCCATAAATGTTACTATATAATCATATACCTTTAGGTCAAAGTTATGTTTTTGGTGTTGCCTGTTTTGTTGCATGTGTCAGTAATTGGTTCCCTGTTGTTGCTACGTAGAGGTCTGCTATCCTCTACCTAGCTAGCTATCATCTATTGAAAGATCAATTATCTATTATCTATATATAATTTTGTTCGCGATTATTGGTGGAACATTTCAGCGTTGAATTTGAAACTAACTTTATTCCTTAACTACTTGACTACATGACATTTCTTATTTTCAAGTCCTTTTAATCTGTTCTATTATTATAATATTCCCCAAAGGCATAAAATACAGACTTGTTTAATCAGGCCTCAATAAATGCATATGTTTTACATGTTCTTTTTTTTTTCTAAGATTTATTTATTTGACAGGAATCACAAGGAGGCAGACAGGCAGGCAGAGAGAGAGGAAGGGAAGCAGGCACCCTGGTGAGCAGAGAGCCTGATGTAGGGTTTCATTCCAGGACCCTGAGATGATGACTTGAGCCGAAGGCTGAGGTTTAACCCACTGAGCCACCCAGGCACCCCTGTTTTACATGTTCTTATGTGATCCTCAGTTCCCATCCTTAACACCTGTTATTTGATTTTTTTTTTTTTTAACTATAGGTCCAGTCCTAGAATTCTGGCTTCTATCACGTCTTGCTAACAGGCTAACATTTAATGAAATTGTGAGCCTGGTCTTATGTCAAGATCATGGTTGGCACAGTCCTCACACCCTCTGTCCTCACCACTTCTCAATACCAAATATTGCCAAGGCAGTGAAATCTCAATCATATATGGTGTCTTTCCCAGACATGAAGAAGAGAGGGATGGGGAGACAGAGCAGAGGGCTACCCATCTCCAAAGGAGCACCAGTGGAAGTTTCACTACCCTAGAAGGGCATGTTTTCAGAGTATAGAAGAAGGCAAACCATTTTGACTTACTGAGCCTGTGTTTGCAGGGACAGTGACTGAATGGTATCATGTTTAGAAAGTAGGCACCCCTGGAAGAAGAAGAGAGAAATTTGATTAAGATCAGTTGTCAGAAGGAATTGATGTAGAGGTGGGGATCTAGAGTTTTAGAGGTGAGTCTGAAGTAATGAACACCCTACTTGCTCTATCCATTCCCTATCCTATTTCCACTCTCTTCAGAGTCATCTTATCCTCTTTCATTTATTGAAAGGAACTGGGAGGAATAGGAGGGAGAAAGGCATGTAGCAGGTGTCCCTGTGGTTGCCAAAGGATTAGCTCCTGATAGCAAGAAATGCAACCACATCCATCCACTCTGTGTCTTCTTCATTGGAGGCAATTTCAGGTCTGGGTACTCAGAAAGTGCTCAAGTGTTTGAAGTATTCTCTTTCAGTGTCTCCAGGTCTTTGTTTCTCCTTCAATTTTTGTGTCAGGATCAAGGTAATAACAATTGTAAAACAGCTCTTACCAATTGTGAATACTGTTACCAAGCACAGTGATCAGTTTCTATCTCCCTTACACATCAAACTATGTGAATATTATTAGTTTCCTTAATTTGCAGATAAAGAGACAGAGACTTTACAGTATTAAATAACTTGCTTAAGGTAGATCAGCTTTTAGGTAGCAGAGTTAATATTCATACTCATATTTGTATGACTTCAAAGGCTATGAGCTGAAATCTGTTGCTGTATATATAAATCTGTGTCTCTCTCAATTTATTGTCAGTTGACTTATTTTCTCAGACATATTTTTAGCAACTTTCTCATTCTGTGTGTCCCTATAACTCTTCTATATGTGGCTCAGAGATTTTTCTTATGCTAATCTAAATTTTCAAGATTGTGGATGTTACCCTCCTCCTCACTTTCATAATCCTCTCTCTTTTTCACTTCTGGAGGAAGATAATATATGCCTGTGACTAGTAAAGAAATTATTCTATATGAAAAGCTGTAATAAATTGTCCCTATGTCTCCTACTTCTTGAGATTTTTCCCCTTCCATTTTTAAATAGTAATGTCCCCTATAACCTGAGATATACCACTATTTCCTCTGATGGCACTGGGCTGGATATCCTGAGGGCCATCAGGTGTGAAGTGAATGGGAAAATAAATCCCATAGCTGTGGTCATCACCCTGCCAGGCTGACCACTCAGCCTTCGGCTCGGGAAAGACAATGATAACACTAACCAGTGCAAAGAAATGGCAACTCAAAGCATGAGTCAGTGGATGTAGCCAACATGGCTATAAAGGCTCCATGATCAATGTTAGGTACATGAGTTCAGGCAGGGGGAGAAACGAGCATTTGCCATGTAGCCTGCCATAAAAGGGTTATTGTTTTCCTGCCTTGGTGCCTAGCCTTCCCAGTGCCCCCTGTTACAGACCTTAAAGGACTGGACTTTATTAAGATGGGTGTGACAATTAGATCATGTTGTCACATTATGACTACTGTGGGCTATTCTTCCACTATGTGATACATCCATAGATATAGAGTTACCTCATGGCACAGAAATGAATATATTAATATTACATATTAAATCATTTTTCACTTTCTTCAGGCTCAAAGGTTTTTTTCTTCTGATTTTAGAAGTAATGAAACCATTTCTGGGCCCTTAAAAGTACTGTGCTAATGATGCCTCGTGAATAATTCACTGCAGTGCTTCCCTCCCCCACTCTTAGCCTTCTGGAAGGGCATAGGATGAACACTCAGGGTTGGCATCTCTGAGTCTGGCAGGTGGTAAGCAATCAGGAGAAATCATTTAAATGGAACTTAATAAATATGTCCTTCCTGTGGATGGAGAAACCTCTCAAACTGTCCACTCCACACTTTCAAATTCCTCAAGAAACTGTGAATTTGTTCCAGACTTTTTAGGCATCCAAAATAACTGAAACTGGTGTTAATTGTGTACTTTGTAAATACTCAGGGACTGGGTAAAATTTCCTGCTCATACCTAGCCCAGAAAAATATGCTATATCATATGCCTCTGAGTGCCCAGCCAACTCCACAATAAAATAAAGGCATAAGTATGTAATTTTATATAAATTGTAAAAATGAATCATGAGTTTCTATCAAGTACTATCATAAGAACTGTGGTGTAGGCCTAGTTATGATAGGATAAGTACTGCCCTTAAAGTACTAGAGTTCAAACATAGATACAGATATAGCCCAACTGTAATATAAGGTGCACTCCCCCCCACACACACCCAGGAGCTGAAATTCAGTATCAGATGGTAAGAAATTTAATGGAGACAGGGAGTAGCTCATAAATAAGCTCTAAAAAATTATTTTAATGGAATAGAATGAATAAATACAAATAAACTGGGTATGCAGAAATGAGCAAATTTTATGTCATGGGAGTCATAGATTCTGTCCTGACTGAGAACACCTCAATCCTCAATCAGTCAGAAAGACAAGACACCAACTTCTCTGGGCAAGTGCCACCTAATACCTTATGGCCTTTGTTCTTGGGCCTCTCCATCCTGACACTGGATGCCTTATTTTGGGAGAATATTTAACAGGCTATCCAGGTCAGTTTTATTTTATTGTCTCCTTGTGACAGGAAAATGAGGGATAATTTTCATCCTTCAACTGAGAACAGGAGTTTTAGGAAGGTCAGATACCCAAAGCCCCATCCTTCCCAGAACCTTAAATGAGGCTCTGCCCCAGGTTGCTGGTGGTTCATGTCTGCCCTTATTCTCTCTTATTACTTATCCCTTCCTTGTCTTTCACTCAGGAATATTTCCATCAAATTTTCCAGACCAAGAAAGAGTCACCACTCTTCACCCAGACGGAAAAGATACAGTGCCTACCACCATTTCATCTGAATGAGACAGACCTACAGAATGAGCAGATGTTGACTGTGCCACACGAGTGCCACTGTGGAGTAACTGATAGTGCTAATGACTCTGCTTTCTCAGGAAGTTCTAAAGGGAAGACACACACTCTGACCTACATATGTTTGTTGTTAAGGCTGGTAGTGATAGGTGCCTCCAGGAGGCACTTCTACTGACTTCTACTTAGTTAAATCTTTTTTTTTTTTTAATGTGTTGTGGTGGTGTTGTTGGTGGTGGGGTGTCTATAGCAGAGGATTTTGATGTATTTTTGCTCCCTGGCTAGGCTACTCTCTCTATGGGGGCATCCAAAGCATATTAGAGACATCGGAAGCCAAGCAATACTAATCTATATAGAAAGCTGCACATTTTTCAACTGAGTCCACATTGTTTATATTTCATAATTATTTTGTAGGGCTATGATTTCCAGACTTTAGTTTACATAAGAAGGTGGGGAATCTGATAAAATTCTCAGAAATCTAACAAATGTCTAAATTCTTAGGAATCTATATTTTGCAGGTTTAATTCTTTGGGAATTTAATTTACAGATGAGCAAAATGAGGCCTCCAAATATTAAGTGATTTGCCCCAAAGTAGACTTGCTCTTTTTTACACATAAGATAATTCCCATACTTCTGAGCTATTCCACCTAAATATTTCTTCTTTCAGGATTATCAATTATCCAAGAGATATAAGCCAATCCACGGTGAAAGATATTAAGCAAGATGTATTTTCCATCTGGAGCAATGCGATCCCCTTGATTTTCCAAGTGAAAAATCAAGATGCAGACACCAAGGTTTCTTTCTGGGACTTAGGTAAGAAACTGACATGGGAGGGAGGGCATGTTGTCCCATGTAAAGGGCAAATGGTTTCAATCCATAAACAAAACCCAGTCCACCAGTCCAGCTTTTGAAAAAAAATCAGACAAAGCTAATGGAAATTGATAAATCTATAACACAGAGAAGACATCTTCAGTCTAATGTAGCAGGAGATTAGGGGAGAAGATGCACTGTGTAGTGAACAGAGTGCAGGATGGTGACTATACGTTTGCCTGTCAAAAGGCAGTTGTGTAGCCCTTAAATCTGTTCAAATGCTATTCAAAGTTAATCTAACCTGTCACGGCTGGTGCGACAAATCGACCAGGAAAACGTGAGGGTAAGAGGATGGTGAAAAGAAATTAAGAAACAAAGAGATGGGGACAGGAGGGACACTGAGGAGTATGTCCAACAGTGCTGATTTTATTACACATCTTACAACCACTTATAAGGCACAATAGGAGGAGTATCAGTACCTAGTCAGATGACCACAAGTTTCTATAACAAGTTTACATTAACTACAAGCAAACCTCGTGATGCCAGGTAGTCTCAGCTAAAGCCATTAGCAAGACAATCAACCAGGAGTGGGTTATGGGAGGTACAGGAACAACAAGGACCAACTAAGAACTCATGACCCTGACCACATTGTTCCCTTCTGTAGGGAGAGTGTGTGGGAAGTCACCTAGGCGAGCGCACAACACATAGCACAGACCCTATTCTCTATGTTACTCAACTTTCCTGTTGGGAGCCAGTACAGGAGGCCTACTCTAAGAGCTGTAAGGGACTGAATATGATTGGCTGTTCATTTAGGTCCACTCACGCGGGAGGTGCATGAGCACTGCATTCTGATTGGTTAACACTGCCTGCATAAAAACGCATGCGCCCGAGGGTAAAGGGGGAGAAAGAAAAAAGCGATTAAAGAAGAAGGTTCGCCGCTACGTGAGTCTCCGAGTCGTTCTTGTGGGCCGAGAGCGACACTTTCCCATCCTTAACCTTGTCAAGGTGTCCGGACTTTGAAGGAGACACAAGTCAGGGCCTGGTTTATAAAACACTGCAGTGTTGGAGCACCTGGGTGGCTCAGTGGGTTAAAGCCTCTGCCTTCGGCTCTGGTCATGATCCCGGGGACCTGGAATGAAGCCCCACATCAGGCTCTCTGCTTACCAGGGTGCCTGCTTCCCTTCCTCTCTCTCTCTGCCTGCTTGTTACCTCTGTCAAATAAATAAATAAAATCTTTAAAAAAACCCAAAAAACAAAAAACAACACTGCAGTGTCTAAGTTTCCTTCCCCATTTTCCTTCCGTTTTGGGAAGTTTTTGTGTCTAACATATAATCTTCACTCAATCTTTGCCATCTTTTCTTCTTTTACCACAGAAGATAAGACATGGCTAGATTTTTGGTGCCACCCCATTCTTCTGCATAGATGGTGCCTTAACCCTCTCACACCTCTCATGTTATCCAGTTGCATGGTACTCCAAGGCACTGAGGCTTACGAGGCTCATTCCTGCCCTTTCCCTGATCCCCCATTGTGACAATAACTTCTGTCATTGTCCACAGCCCATAGAGATTGTTGGACCTTTGATGGACCAGCTGGTGTCTTAGGTCATGCTTTTTCACCAAATTCTGGAGCTTCAGGAGTTATCCACTTTGACAGAGGAGAACAATGGTCAACTTCAGACAGAAGTAAAGACCTACCTGGTAGGAATGCTAGAACTCTCTGGCAGCACAGGTGTTGGTAATGATGGTCTTCACCTGGGCTTAGAATTCAGTGAAGAGAGTAAAGTGATGGACTTAGTGTCAGGGTGAGGTGGGAAGGTTTGGTTGAGGAACTGGGTCTCCTAAACTTGAGTGGGGGCAGTTGGGATCATTTCGAACAAAGATGCTCCTATCATGAACACATTGTCACATTTTCTTTTCTCTGTTATGACTTTGTTTCCATTTATTGTTGCCTCAATTTTCTCCATGCTTCTCGTTCACTTCCAGTTTATCTGTCCATCTATTCTGCCATTCTGTTTCCCACTAGATTCCATCTCTCTCTGCTTGCCTTTATCTTGCTCTCTAATATTTGTTATTTCTTCCTTTTCTGTTCTTTTTTCCTCCCTTCTTTTTCTGCCTTCTTTATGCATAGTTAATATGTACACATTTGTCGGTACCTTTTCAGGATTTAGTTTGTTCCTTGTTGCTATTCATGAGCTTGGCCATTCTCAGGGCCTGCTGAACTTCAAGAGTCTGAACTCCATAATGTATCCCAGATATGTGAATTGGGAGTCTACAACCTTCCATCTTGATGGTGATGATATCAAAATAATCCAGCAACCCTATGGTCTGTGCCCGCTGGAAGGGAGGATATCTGGACAGGAAATTCCACTTGGAGTTTACTGTCTTCTTCTGTCCTCATAAGGAGAAAGATGGTCATCTGAAATACCCCAATGTTAACACAGAAGAATCATTCAACCTGGGTTTTAGTGATTTCACTGGGAGATCAAAGAATTCAAGGCCTTAACATAGCATTGGGGACTGCTTGAACTAATCCCTAAAGAATGGATTCCATTTAAGACAGCTGAGTCAAAGCTCAAAATACTTCTGGGTCCCCATAAAGATCGTTTTCAAGGGTAAAAATTTGTTCTTACAATTTGGTATATCTCAGCATTTCATATATTCTGGCACTGTGATCAAGGCAAGAGAGAAGAGTATATTAGAATGGAAAACTAACAGATATGGCCATAGAAGTCTCAAGTTAGCTGAAAAGGTAAGGAAAAAAAATAAGAATAGGAATAAGTCTTTCATATGTAATTACATGGGTAGCATTTGAGGAATGTTCTTTATGCTGTATTGAAGATTACAGCTATAGAGACCAAGTGTTAGGATGGTGGCCTATCCACTTATTAGCTCTGAAAGTTTCAGTAAATATATTTAACCTCCTTATAACTCAATTTTTAAATTTCTCCAAATTTCTTTAATTTCTCTAAATTTATTTAAATAGACTTTAAATTTCTTGTTCTAAGAATGAAACTGACATGAGACTGAAGGAGAAAGAAAACAGATTAATTACATGCACATGGAGATGCAATGATAAAGTTGAGACTCAAAGAAATGACCAAAGTAGGTAGCTTCGTGCTTTCTAGACAAAGTATCTACACTTTACATCCCAAATTCTCTTAATATTTACTTTTGAGAACCAAAATTCAGACAATTGACTTTTTGAAAAATCCCTGAAATTATCTGTGGTATGATTGGCAAGTGTAAAAGAGACAATGCATATAAAACCAACATCAGTAATGAAAAAAGGCAATATTTTGACACTCCTTAAGACATTGAAAAATCATAAAGATGTGTAATGAGTAATTTATAGTTAATAAATATCAAAATACATACCTAAAATATACATTCTTAAACATAGCTTATAAAAACAGGCAAAAGGATAACTAGAAAATCCAAGTAGCCCTACAAATGCTTAAAAATATAATCTATAGGGGTGCCTGGGTGGCTCAGTGGTTTAAGGCTCTGCCTTCAGCTCAGGTCATGATCTCAGGGTCCTGGGATCGAGCCCCACATCGGGCTCTCTGCTCAGCGGGGAGTCTGCTTCCCCCTCTCTCTCTGCCTGCCTCTCTGCCTACTTGTGATCTCTCTCTATCAAATAAATAAATAAAAATCTTAAAAATATATATATAATCTATAATTATATTTCTTCACAAGTATTTTCAAAACAGAAAAGAAGAAAATCTGAACAGTCTTTTAATTATTATCTATCAAAACTATACATAAAACTATCCCTGGATAGCCATTTAATAAAGACATCATGCCAACCATATGCAAAATATTCCAGTAGGAAAAAAATTTTCTTAGGTTATTTTCATGAAAACACGAAAGGTTATTTTCTGTAAAACATGACAAAAACATTATAAATAAGGAAAATTTCAGGGTACTCTCACTGATGAACTTAGATGTGAAGATCCTGAACAAAATATTAACAAATTAAACCTGCTAATAAATAAGGGGAGGTCAAGTAACATGTCTAAGTTGGGTTTGTTCCAGAAATGTAAGGGTGATATTTGAAAATCAATCAATATAATTAATCACCTTAATAGGATAATGAAGGAAAATCATATGAATCATAAAAATCACAAGTCTCAATGGACATAAAATAACTTTATGAAATTCAATATCTATTCTGGGTAAAATATTTAATCAAATAAACAAGAGAAAGTAACATGTTCTCTGATAAAAGTGTTACAAAAAAAAAATCCTAGCAAACATACATTAATAAGGAAATGGTGAGCACGTTACGTGTGAGAGCAACAGAGGGAAAATAACATAACTTTCATCACTTCTGCTCAACACTATACCAGGGATCTTAACCAGTGCACTGAATCAATTGCAGTGTAAACCCTGACAGTTAGTTTCTCTTTTTTGTGATACAAGTACCTGACTTAAGCTTTGATTAAGCCTCCACTTTAAAGAGGCATTCATTTCAAAGATGACTATTTCAGGTAAACACTTTGCCAGCCACACAACTAGATAGAGAACAAGGTCAACTAAACCAATGCCCTCCCTCCCCACTCCCTCTGAGACTCCTTAGTTGACTGACCATTTGTGCCACGTGCTTTTTGTCTTCTCTCTAAATCCCAGCTCTTAAGTTTTGAATTCACCAATAAATTATCATATGATTTCACTCATATGTGAAATTAAAGAAACAAAACAGATGAACATAGGAGAAGGGAGGGAAAAAATGAGATGAAATCAGAGAGTGAGACAAACTATAAGAGATGCTTAACTCTATGAAATAAACTGAGGGCTGCTGGAGGGGAGGTGGGTGGGGGATGGGGTAACTGGGTGATGGGCATTAAGGAAGGCACTCGATATAATGAGCACCAGGTGTTATATGCAACTGATGAATCACTAAATTCTACCCCTGAAAATAATACTACACAATATGTTAATTAATTGAATTTAAATTTTAAGAAATCACCAATAAAGAGTGAGCCCAAGAAACTCTTGTCCAATAGAGAAGAACTCCGGGCCCCTGTGCAGAAGTGGGCTCTCTCCCCTCCCCCAACCTCTACCCCACACCTTGCTATGTTGCCCCAGGTGTTGCCATGTAATTTACTGGTCCTATAAGTAATAAACTTTTTATTTTTTCCCTCAAAGATAGCTAATAGTTCTTGCCAAAGGCATCTTGCAGTCATTATTTATATATATGTACATATAGAGAGAGAGAGAGAGAGAGAGAGACACACACACACACACACATATATATGTCAGAACCAAAGATTTAGAAAAAGATAATTTATAAGTGCTATTCATATTAGCATAAATTAGTATCAAATAGCTAGAAATAAATATAATGTAAGATATATAATAGTTCTTATTTGTGAAGCATAAAACAATACTGAGAAAAAATAAAGACCTCAATTAATTGAGGTCTGTGTTCTCAGATTGGAAGACCTGGTAACCTAAAACTTTCAATTCTCCCAAAATAGAGCTATGGATTTGATATATTCACAATGAAAGTCCCAATACAGATTTTAGTGGATGGAAATTGATAAGCTGTCTATAAAATTCATAAGGAAGTGCAAAGAGGTGGATTGTCAGGTATAAGCTTAAAAAAAAAGAATGTATTAAGAAGTCATGTTCAGTACTAAGCACAGTGAAAGTAGTGAAGAACTAGATAATCATTTTGCCTCTACAGAAGTTAGTGTGGAGACCTGAATCCTGTTGTTGCTTAATAAATGATTATTAGGTACATAACCCTATGAATATCCTGTTCAGTGAGAACTTGTAAGTACCTTGTAACAGAAGGGCTCTCTGCACTTAATTACCACAGTTCTATATGGATATCCCTAATGAAGCTGAAGTTTCAATATCCCTCTGGGATGGAGTAGTTATTCTTCGATTCTCAAATGCTCATTCAAGGAGAGAAAACTGTTACATTTGAAAGTAAGGACAGGGAGTGGTGGAGAGAGAAGGAGGGAGCCATTTATACAATTTCCAGTATCATAATCATATGCTCTTGCAACAGCTGTGCTTAAAGGTTGTTTATATTAATTTCATCTCTGAGGACCCATCAGACTCTGACACCAACCCTACTTTTCTATCCTGGGAGAAACCAGGAGTATTTATAGAGAAGTAAAAGTATTCAAGCCTCACTGTTCATGGAATCAAAGGTTTTCAGGACCTGAGGTTCATGGATAATCATAATAGTAGCATCTGTAACCAGTACACAAGTGACTTTCAGATAGAGAAGGGAGTTCTTCTCAAGTGAGGGCTAAACTGAAACAGAACTAAAAGCAAAAAAACAAGAATACAGGGGCAATAAAAGGACTGGAAAAAGATAGTTACACTTGTTGTTTCCTAAATTTGTGAAAGGACACAGATTTAGGTGAAATAAAATACAAGAAAATGGCAGCAAGGGGAAGATTAAGAAGGATAAAGATGTTTAGAAACTAAAGTGGCAGAGAGAGAGAAAGCCCCAGAGATAGAAACAGAAAGAGAATATGATTTTACCTCCAATGAAGGAAAGTTTAGGTAGAGAAAGACACAAGGAAACTGGATCCTTTGGGAAAATGGCTCCTGGTTATGTGATTAAGCATTCATACTGATGTGATAATCTTATAAAGTCAGGTAAGTATAATTTTTAAATTACAAATAAACAGCAGGTAGATTTTGGCACAATTTGTGTTATTATACAAAGGCCAAAGAGAGTAAAATCATTCAGATAATGCACAATTTATGCAGGAGGGGAAAGTGAGTGTCATTTTCTTTAGAACAGGTTTAAAAACAATATGAAGTGTATGACATATCATAATGTCTTTTTCCAACAATTTTAATATAGGCTAGTCAGTGGGAAGAAGGGATTTTTTGAGAACCACAGCAAGATCCCAGAGAGGCTGTGGTAAAATGGTGTCCTCACCCTCAGCGGCTCTCCCTTAATTGGAATAGGTGAGTGTGCGATGTGAGTCTTTTCATGCTCTGCCCTTGAAATGCCTTGAAATGAGTTTCAGCCTCTTTCGACTATTTCTTTCTTACTTTACCATTACTAAGTTGTGTTAAAATAAGTCAAGAACCACAAAGAATCATTGTGAATGACATAGACACAGAGTCATAAAAAAATGAACAGAGAAAGGACAATCATAAAGGGACTGAGAAAGAATGAAAGATATGACAGCTACTTGGTGAGAGAGAAAGACAAGAAAGAGCACAAATGTCTGAGCTTTAAATCTATGCACAGGTCTGCAACTGAAGTTTTCTAAACCTTGCAATCTGAATTTAGAGGGCTCAGACCAGGGAGAAAACCATTTCTAAACACCAGTGATCCACTTTAGAATTAAAGAAAATGTGATTTATATCAAAGTTGAAAGAGAAAGCATAGAATGATTTCCTGGCATGGAGTAAACTACTTACCTTTTGTGGCCACAATACATTCTCTTTGTGTGGGTGTGTGGGTGTGTGGGTGTGTGTGTGGGTGTGTGTGTGCACACACATGCCCATGTATGCTGTATACTTCAATGTTAAAGTCTAGAGTGTTTTCATGAGTTGAGCTTTAGAACAGAAATTAGAAGAAATATTTCTGAGTGAGGAGGAAGAAAAAAGAAAGGCAGCTGGGGACTTCAGTAGATTTTGAAGACCAGAGAGAAAAATGTTACTTGGAGGTAAAGAAAAATAAATGCATGGAACTGATATTCTGCCTGGTAGATGCAGAATTGCTTAGCTGACTGCTTTCTCCAAGACAAGGGCCCCAGTGAATGTTCAGTTTGGGACCCTTAGGACTGGAGAAAAGGACCAGGGAGGTGTCTCACTCCTAGGTGATGGGATGCCTGGGCTTGGGGGAAAAAGGAGAAAATGGCAAGTCTGTCTTACTACATGGAAAAGATGGTTTGGTATTTCCTTCTGTTCTTCAGATTGTAGATTCTAAGCTGAAGAGTTCTTTGGAATTACAGATTATTCAGCCTGGAGAACTTTCAGTGTTAACACTATAAAAAAAATGCAGATAAGAATCCACCAAGGGGGGAAATAAAAAAAAAAAAGAAGTTTTATGAGATAAAATAGAGACAATAAAATGTCAGTACTGGACAAATGAAAGCAATGAACAATCTGGGGCTACATTTGGAAAGATCTTCACTTCAGGCCAGAGCTGAAATCTTTTAAGAGTTCAGACACTAAGTGTCTACAAGGTAGGATAAGGGAGATGCTGAGATGTTGCAGAAGAGATGTCTGACCTTAAGGGTTGGAGGAAGTAAGGGCACCTGGATGGCTCAGTTGGTGAAGCTTGCTCTCTCTCTTTCTTTCTATAATGAGAGAGAGAAAAAAAAAAGAGAAAAGATGGGGTAAGTGAAGAATTTTCTCAAGGACAGTCAACAGCATTAGACAGGGCTAAAATAAGGAAGCAGAGAACTGAAGGGACAGAGAATTCCACAGGGCTTAGCTGCTGTGACCAGTGTTATCAGCCTGGGGAATAGCAAGACCAGCATCAGCAGAGGTGATCACAGTGAAGACTGATGGGAGGAAGTAAGGCCAGACATTAGAATTCTATTTTGAAAAAGGAAAAAAAAATTGATTGTTTCTAAGAGGTATTGATGGTGGATGCTAAAGGTGACATCTCTGGGATTGCTCTGGGTTCATGGAGGTACATGAATTGGGTCATAAAATTGGAAAAACATTTAATATTTAAGTTGAACGTTTAAAAAAATAGGATTATAGGCATCATTTTGAAAGAAAAATGCAGGAGAAGATCAATAGAAATGAAGCAGATATTATCCACTATTACTAACAGATGTTTAATTTAAATATATTGTTTTAATTTTATTTTGTGGGAAGTGATATAGGAAGAGTTTTAATAGTTACATTGTAACCTTATGATATATTGATCATAATAAATACTTATCCTGCAACTGAGAGGAGTTTAGATGAAGGAAGAATTGCTATATTAAACAGCAAAAAATATGCAAGTGTGCTAGGATTATGAACTTTACTCTTTTTCATGTCTCCATTTTATATAATGTGACATTTATTTTTTATTATTAAAATATTAAATATTCTCAATCTTTAAAATATTATAAAGTATTAAATAAAACTAAATATGAAGGGAAATTATTTTACTCTTTGGGAACAGTTCAGTTGTTATGAATTAAGAGACTGTGTAGAAGCAACAAAAGATAACTCAAGAACATCATTGACAGGAAACTTAATGCAAATTCATAAACATTTACTCTGTCTTTTCTATAGTTTTATTATTATAATGTTTGATAAAAATGTCTTTATCTACTCTTCTACTGCTTTAATTTTTAGTGTCCTCAGTGCAAATTCATCAGATTTATTGTCAGAGATGACCAGATTGTATGGTACACACTTTTTGCTCTGGAATTTGGTGCTCTACTGGGAACTGATTCTCATGTAAGAACCTTTAGAAGTACATCCTTCCTATCTCTGTGAGGTTAGAGGAAAGATACACTGTATCCTGATTGCACTGCTCATGTTCACATGGGATAATTTTGAAGGAAAAAAGAGAAAACATTCTTTACTGTTTGCCAAAGGTCACCATGGTGGTCTGGAGTAACAATAACACTATAGAGCCCATATTTATTCTGAGGGGATTTCCTGGATTGGAGTATGTCCATTCTTGGTTCTCAATCCCATTCTGTTTTGTGTACTTGGTAGCATTTATTGGTAATGTCACCATCCTCTCTGTCATTTGGATAGAGTCCTCACTCCACCAACCCATGTATTACTTCCTTTCCATCTTAGCACTGACTGACCTAGGTATGTCCATGTCCACACTTCCCACCATGTTTGCGGTGTTATGGCTGGATGCTCGGGAGATCCAGGCAAGTGCTTGCTATGCTCAGCTCTTCTTCATCCACACATTCACATTCCTGGAGTCCTCGGTGCTATTGGCCATGGCCTTCGACCGTTTTGTTGCTATCTGTCGTCCACTGCACTACACCACAATCCTTAACAACAGTGTAATAGGCAAGATTGGTTTGGCCTGCTTGCTAAGAAGCATGGGTGTTGTACTTCCTACACCTTTGCTCCTGAGACGTTATCACTACTGCCATGTCAATGTCCTTTCACATGCCTTTTGTTTGCACCAAGATGTTCTGAAATTATCCTGTTCAGATGCCAGAATCAGCAGTGTCTATGGACTATGCGTAGTTATCACCACACTGGGCGTGGATTCAGTCTTCATACTTCTTTCTTATGTTCTGATTCTGAATGCTGTTTTGGGCATCGCATCTCATGAAGAGCGGCATAAGGCCCTCAACACATGTGTGTCCCATATCTGCGTGGTGCTCATTTTCTTTGTGCCAGTTATTGGGGTGTCAATGGTCCATCGCTTTGGGAAACATCTGTCTTCCATAGTTCACCTTATCATGGCTGATATTTACCTGCTTTTCCCCCCAGTACTTAACCCTATTGTCTACAGTGTCAGGACAAAGCAGATTCGTCTAAGAATTCTTCGCAAGTTTGGACTAGGGAGGAGGTTTTAAATAACCTATATTCTCAAGATTTCCCACTGAAAAAATCTTGGGGCAGCTGTCTGAGTAGATGAGAAGTAAAATACTTGGGTCTTGGTCAACAGGTTAAATATATAATTCTTTCACTCCCTTGATATGTGATCTCAGTTAATCATCAACCCTTATGAGATTCAGATTTTTCATAACCAAATTGTGCTAAGTATGTTCTTTTCTATGCCCCAAATAATTGAGACTTACAAGGGACAATGTGTGTAAAAAAGATTACTTTTGAAAACTACAAAATTGTTGATATCATTAAATTATTACTATGAATGACAATAATAGAATTTTATTCATAAAATGTAGCTGTTTATATAATTTCTCATGTTTAGGATGCAGGAATAAATCTCTCTCATTTGCCCATATTGTGTCTCTCAATGTCATATATTTTAATGAAAAGATTTCTGACTTCTTGGGGCAAGTTTGGAAATTGAGTTTTTTGACAAAACTTTGAACTTCTACTGTGGCTGTTGGCTCTAAACTAAGTTTTCACCTCATCATCACACAGTGATAGGTCTTTTCTCCCCTGGCCGCTGCAGGTCTATCAGCTTCTTCAGTTTATCAGCAAATACTGAAGAAGACACATGGGAGTTGCTCCAGAAAGCCTGAGAGGCATATGTATAGATTCTTTGTTCAACAGCACAGAATTTCATGTCTTCCTCAGTGAGTAGGTTGGGAGTTGTGCAGAATAGCCATCATTATCTTTTAATAAAAATGTTCTCCTCTTGTTCTACATTTCTATGTAGATCTTTAGTATTATTGTCTTTCTCAGTTTCTTTATTGTCAATAACCTGTGACTTCTCTTTTTTCACTAATACGCTTTACACATATGCTTTCATTAGTGATATTTTACTATTTATCATGACTGCTACACTAACACAACACTCTCGGGCTGGCCACCCCCAACCATCATAAGTGTACTCATAAGTGTAAATGATATTGCCTATTTGTTCATCCAAGTAAAACATACTGAGAAAAATGAAATACATTTTGCGGCACTCACTGCTTGCAATACTGTGGATATGTAAAATATAGAATGCATGGTCTTAATGTTAAAGAATTAATGTTTAATAGCAGAGACACATTTATAAAAGGATTATTAAAGTTAACAGATGCTATCATTGAAATAAGTAAATAGTACAATATTGTTATTAAAGATTGAAGCAATTGACACTTTGGCTGTGTCTAGTGGGTCAAATTCATTCTTGCCATCTAGACTAAATGTGAAAGAAAGTGGTGTGCTGAAGCTAGCTTCTTTGGCTTATGAAAGCCAGTTGTGCAATATCTTGTTCCAAATCCATGTTCTATAAAACATTGGTAGTTTGAAACTGGTCATGATGGAAATACATTATGTATACATTATATAATACACAACAAAAATAGGTAAACACTATATACCAAAGCTTTTAAACATTTTCCTAGAGAGTTGGTTGTTAAGCATTTACCAGCACCCCACCGGGTAAGGTATTCCAGGAAGGGGAGGTAGAATGAAACAAAAAAAGACTGTAGAAAGAGTATGTGTTAGTAATATACCCCCATCTCCAGGAGAAACTTGAGACTTTCCCGAACTATCTCACATTACCTAAGAAAAGAAATGACTCTGAAATGAGTTGTAATGGCCATGGATATGCTCCTGCCCAGATCCCACTTCAATAAACTATTTGTAGCCTCAGCTGCTGGAAGGGCCGTCAGTAAAGAGCCTTTGCCTTTTAGCCTCTTCAAGAATTTCCTCAGTTGCAGATATGAGCCTCACCCAAGGTCAGGACCTATCCAACCACTGAGATATAAGGTATAAATCCCTGACCTTTTTGGCCAGTGCAAAACAATTCACTTGGACAATTTTACCCCTAGAACCTTCTGTGGTATGGACCATAGATAGCATCAGATATGACTCACAGCTCAATTTCTCCTTCTGACAATTCTACTTCTATCCCTCTTCATCTTAGGGTGTTTATCCCAAGGACTCTCTATCTGAAACATATTGCAGACTAAATTTTATTTCAAAGTTTGCTTTCTTAGAAACCCTGGGATGAGAGGTTCCCAGAAAAACTGTGATAAAGATGAAAGATGAAATTTAATTCTCACAGAGACATCCTTGTGCAGGAAGGTGGAACAAAGTAAGAGCAAAGAGCCATGATTTTTTATTCTAAGCCTTAAGAAAAGGCTAAATTCAGTGTCTGAGCCTGGGAGAAGGTACATAATTCTTATTCCTCTACTCCTAAGCATTGTGTTTAAGTATAGACAGAAAAGGGTTGTGGAGGCTTCCATTTGGCTAGGTTGAGAAAAGGAAATTTCATCTGTTCTTGCATGCTTTCTACCTTATCCATTAGAGTTGTTAGCATGTTAATTAATAATAAGGTTTTTAAATTCCTGGTCTGATAATTCAACTATCCTTGTCATACTTAGTTCTGATGCTTGTTCTGTTTCTTCAAATTATATTTTCAGCCTTTTAGGAAGCTTCTTCCCTCCCCTAATAGCTGGACAGGATGTACCAAGTAAAAAGAACTACTTTAAATAGGGTTTTATTAATATACATGAAGATATGTGGGGGTAGGCAGAAGTATCCTATAGTCTTATGATTAAGTTTCAGTCTTTCAGTGAGACTATCTATACGCCTGAAATTTGAACTTCACAGCTGTTTCTTAGTTTGTTTTATTTTGTTTTGTTTTAATTCTCCTGCCTTAGATTAAATAGAATAGCTAGCATGGACAGGAGTTGGGTATTTCCATCTCCCACATGGACAAGCTAGAGAGGGCTGGAGTTGGGTATTTTGCTTTCCTAAGGTCAGTTAGATGCTAATACTCTAGCAGGTTAGGCCCTGATTAACTAATTTCTCCTAAGGCCTTATGAAAATGAACAGAGAGCAATGGCATATTTCAAAATGGTCCCTTTCCCTTCTCCATGCTTGGAGCATGAGAAAAATTTTCTCCAGTGTTTCTGGAGGCAAATATCACGTTATTTTCCTCTCCACCCTCTGCCATTATTGGGTCCCCCTGCGGATTTTAACTGTCAGACTTGTCCACGCTGAGGTTCCAGTAACCTATTAATTTGGTTCAGATTTTCCTACACTAGTGGTGTCTCCTGAAGCCATCTTTCTTGTGAGCCTCTACTCTGTAAGCTGTGACTCCCTATATTCCCTGACTCTCTATTCTTGGTGGTGCTGTTTTGCCCTGTGTCCTTTCTCTCATGGATCCAAGAAGAGATGGTTGATTTTCAGTCTGTTCAGTTTTTTCCTCATTGTTAGGACATGAGGAACCAGAAGAAACTGGACATCAACTTTATTTTTGTTTTTAAAATCAGATCAAGACTTTTTTTAGTTTAATATGTTTTAATAAGGATTATCAGTATTAGTCAAATATTTTTCTTTATCAATCTACATTACCAAGTGATTTATCCCTTTTAGTCAGTATATTTTATATCTACTATACTCACTATATTTTCTATATATGCCTTATTCACTATATTACATATAGTTAATTATACTGTGTGATTTTTGCATGTAAAACAACTTTGATGCTTGACTTAAACAAGCAAAAAGGAGAAAATCATTTGTTACTCCAGACTGATGAAGAAAAATTATTTGACTAAATTTAATACTGATTATGTATTATCATAAAAATCCAACAGGATCAGAGTGTGTGTGTGTGTCTGTGCATGCGCACGCATGTGCATGTAGTCATTGGATTACAGTTATTAATATTTGGTTTCGAATTTCATAATCAATTTTGCAGAGTATTTTGCTCTTTGATATTTGTTTTCTGTGATGTCATTTTCTGGTAATGGCATACAGTTATACTTGCCTCATAAAAATCATGAAGAAGTGATCCCTCTTTTTATATTCTCTAGAAATACATATGTAGGATTTCTATTATTCTTCTTCTTTCTGTTTTAGTTACTCATTAAAAATGCTATCCGGGAGGGACCCGGGTGGCTCAGTGGGTTAAGCCTCTGCCTTCAGCTCAGGTCATGATCTTGGGGTCCTGGGATTGAGCCCTGCTCGGCAGGGAGCCTGCTTCCCCCTCTCTCTCTGCCTGCCTCTCTGCCTACTTGTGTTCTCCATCTCAAATAAATAAATGAAATCTTCAAACAAAAAGGCTATCTGGGCCTGGGATTTTCTTTCTATAAAACTTTCAAATAAGGTTTCAAGAAAGACATAAATTCCTGATAATCTGCAGAACACTAGTTTCAGATGGAAATTTCTGGGCCATTGTCCCTCAGATATTGGTTCTGTGTTGTTCTCTTCTCTCGTGTATCTTTAGAGCCTTTGAATGTCTCACATGTTAATTATTCTTTGGTCTATTTGTCTGTTTTTTATTTTCATCTTTTTTTTTTTTTTCCTTTTGGTGCCACATTAGAAGAAGGTTATTTCAGAGAAGGCTTGATCAAGGCACCAAATAAAGTGCAATGAGGAAAGAAGCTATGATTTATATTTCTAGTGCACTGAAGCCTGTGCCACAACTGACCTTCTGATGATACTTTAGAAGGAGGATCATCTGCTTCCAGACCACAATTGATCTTGGGTAACTGAAACCACATAAAGTGAAACCACTTTAAAGTAAGAAGGAACTATTGTAATTTTCCCAACATTCAACTGCTAGTAAATAACTGCTGCCTTTGTCTTTTATTCAGAGCACAGACTTTTTCTAGTACACTATTCTGACTAAATTCACTATTTTACTCCATCAGAGGATCCCAAGGACACTGCTCAGTTGCTAGCAAATCTGGAGTCCCAGTTTGGGAATTTGGCATAATCATCTCCTTTGTCTGAGCAGGAATAAAATCTCCAGTGGCATTTATCCTCTCTGAAGTTTACATTAAGAAAAAAAAAAAGAATGTTCCTGAGGGGATAGCTAGTCAAGAGGGGCAATGCAGTTTAAAGTAGTTAAAGCCAAGAAGTGTAATATGGCTAAAGCACCTAGCTGGGTAGAGTCAGAGATGCTGAAAGCAAACATGTTATCTTGGCTCTGGAGTTGCTGAAGGAGAAACGGATGCCTCATTCAGGACCTCTATACTTTCCTTGGAGATCTACCTGCCATTGTGCTTTTTAGTCTTCTTTTATGTCCATATTCAGTGGATTTCTCTACCTGCAACAATTCCCTTGGCCTGGCAGAATGGAGTCCAGCAAATCTGTAGCAGGGTGGATGGCTGTCCACATTTGAGGACTCAGGTATGCCTAAAGGAAGGGTTCAAAAGTGAGCAAAATGGGCAAGAAATTATAAGTACTTAATACTTTGAAGAATCCAAGAAGTAGAAGGATAAGTCAAGATGTAAGACCAGTCTTTGCTCATGCAAATTCACAGCTTTAGGATAAGTCAGAGGTATAGAGTATCATTTCCCCCAAAGTGAGCCAGAGTATCATCTTCAAAGGCTGATCAAAAGAGCCCTAGGATGGGATACCATTGTAAACTCATCTCCAGATATAGGTAGTACACATGATAGGAACGACGTACTGAAATCTCTGTTCTTTGAAACATTGGTATCTGATATTAACTAAAAATTATACCATTAAAAATGATGATGATAGTGTTCATGGTGACTTGAGTACCTCCTCTATCTCATTCTCCCCTGTATCATACACTCTTGGCAGTATTATGGGCCAAAAAGAAATTTGACAAAATAGTTCTCAAGAGAAGCCCTGAAGTGTAGTGTTTTTATAAGTGATAACTTAGATACTCCAGGTCACACCTGCCTTTGGATTCCTGTTACACTTAAATTTGGTACACTTAAAATTGTGGGTACTTTGGTATCTCCATTAACATTTTGCTTCACTTAAGCCCAAATGTCTCAGACTCTGTGCAAGAACTTTAGCTACATTTTCTTACATAATCTCTTAAGTAAGGTAATATGGTTCCCAGATTTTATGCTCAAAGAAGTTTACTAATCTGTCCAAAGTGATAGAGATAGAGAATGACAGTTGTCATTAGACTTCCTCTGACTCTAGAAGAGTAACACTGAAAGCACCTGTCTACATCCAATAGACCCATTTTTGGAAGATGGATTATGAATATCCTACGTCAGAGGAGTCTTTAAATTGAAGTAATAGGAGAAAGTGATCTCAGAGGGAAGACTTGGCATATGTGGCCAGGATGAAGTCTCAAGATTTTGAAAGATTTGAGGCAGGGTGTCAAGGAAGAAGAAAATAAGTGTGCTCAACTGTCAACATGATGACAGTTATTGTTCAAGTGATGTTGAAGCAGACCAGAAGTTTGTGACTATAAAAAGCTAGGATAATTAGAGAGGTGTATAAAGACCAGCATTGCCCAATATGTTATGAATAGTATAGTGTATACATCACAGGATGAGGATATGTAAAGCAGTTCTTCTCTTCATTGTTCTCTCTCCAAAAATGCAAGGAAGATGGTAGCAAAGTGGAAAATCTCCTGCGGTCATTGTAGGGGGTGAGGGAATTACTTATTTTTATTATGTCTGTCAGAGAAAACTATGGAATGTAATTGTATTGGTGGAGCAAGATACATTGGGGGTCACATGACTTTTGGAAAAACTGTGACATCAAATATGCTAAGTAGAAAAAGAATTTATGTTTAGTGTCCAAAGTAATGGGAATTGGGTGGCCATAATGTCTAAGTAATTAGTCTTTAGGGATCTTTTCTATAATGCCTCATCTTCCCCAGTCCCTGGTCACTTCTGCCTCTTATGTTCTCTACAGTGCATTCCATCTATTGGGACCTGAGCCCTGGGCACTAAAACTCTAACACTCTTAATATAAAATGTCAGGTGTTCTTTTTGTTATTGTTGTTTTCATTTTTTTAAGAATGCATTTCTGTGTATCCTTGCCCTATTAGGCATCATTCCAAATTTCCTTGAGTAGGAGTAATTTCCCTTTCCACAACTCCCTATGGAACCCAATATACCATTGCTCCCTTGACATGCATGCCTCAAATTTATCCTAATAAAATTAAATTAATCTTACCTGCTAGTTTCACAAGTTCTTCATGAGGTCCTCTTGAATTTTTGCTTGTTTGTTTCAATAGATGACACCACAGTCTACCAAATAATTGAAATTGCCTTGTTTATTTTTTCTTTTTCACATTCCTACCATATGATCATCAACCAGTATCTTTTCTCCCTATGCAACATTTATATCTATTTATCCTTTATCATCCCACATTTTACTTTCATCCACTTTTAAATATTACTATGATAACCTTCTAAAGGATTTCCCTGCCTTCTATTGCCAAACTTTAGTCTATTCTTATCAATGATTCTAGTTTGATGGCAATATAATATAAATGTGGTCATACTGTTTACTTTTTATTAAAATGACTATATTGTGTCTTCTAAGATTAAGTCTAAGTTCTTTATATTTATACACAAATTCCTTCAAAATTCTGGTCCATTTCTATTCAATATTCACTCTGATAACTATCTGAAAATCACCCTATCCTACTGTTTTGCTCAGTGGCATTCATTTACATGTATAATGCTAACATCTTTCTGCATTTACCTGGTTTTCAATCAGCATAGAATAGCCAACAAAGCTTTTTGTTCCCTTTATTTTATATTTGTCATTGAAGGCCTAATTCAAGACTGGGTTCAGATCTTGAATCAGGTCATAAATAAATAAATCTGCCTTCATTAAATCTTCCCTGACATCTCTGGGTCAAGTTAACTTCCTCTTTCTATGTTTTGTAGGCGTTTGTATTAAACTACTACGTTGATTTTAGATCTCTCCATTTACTAGGCTATAAGTATTTGAATTCTGTTTTTATATATTTCTCTACATTTCAGCATTTTTAGCAGTTTTCCTTTTATAAAATATATTCTCAATAAATGTACAGTGATGAAATAGATTAATTGGGAAGATAATAAATGTGGGTGGTAATTATATATAATGAACAAAGGAATGACTAGAAAGACTATGCAGAGCAGCATGCATCAGAGCATTGGTTCTTCTTGCAATATTGACTGTACATGAATTGTTGCAGGTTCTTGTCTTCCCACTTAGATTGAGGGCACCTCCATCACCATGATGTCTGTCTTCAATAGCTCTGTCTTGTACCCTCGCTTCCTCCTGACAGGCTTCTCAGGCCTTGAAAGCAGATATAGCTTGATTTCCATCCCCATCTTTTTGGTTTATGCCGCCTCAATATCGGGAAACATTACCATTCTGTTTATCATCAGAACTGAGCCTTCCCTCCACCAACCAATGTACTACTTTCTATCAATGCTGGCTCTTACTGACCTGGGCCTATCCACAACTACCTTACCTACAATGTTCAGCATCTTCTGGTTCCATGCCCGGGAGATCTCCTTTAATGCTTGCCTGATCCAGATGTACTTCATTCATGTTTTCTCAATTATTGAGTCAGCTGTGCTGTTGGCCATGGCCTTTGACCGCTTGGTAGCAATCCGAGAGCCCCTGCGCTATGTGGCCATTCTAACCAATGGTGTAATCATTGGAATTGGGTTGGCAATTGCTGGAAGGGCCTTGGCTCTGGTCTTTCCAGCTTCCTTCCTCCTAAAGAGGCTTCAATATCATCCTGTCAATATTCTCTCCTACCCATTCTGCCTACACCAGGACCTCATAAAAACAACTGTATCCAGCCGTCAAGTGAGTAGCATCTATGGCCTCATGGTGGTCATTTGCTCCATGGGACTTGATTCACTGCTTCTTCTCCTCTCCTATATCCTCATCCTTGGCACAGTATTGAGTATAGCCTCCAAGACAGAGAGGATGAAAGCCCTCAACACCTGCATCTCCCACATCTGTGCCGTACTCACTTTCTATATACCAATGATTGGGCTCTCTATGATCCGTCGCTATGGGCAGAATGCTTCCCCAATTGTCCATGTGCTCATGGCCAATGTTTACTTGCTGGTCCCACCCCTAATGAACCCCATTGTCTACAGTGTCAAGACCAAGCAAATTCGTGATAGAATCCTCCGGAAATTCAAGAAATAGAAAGTTTAAGTGAGAGAGAACCTAAAAGACATATTTCTTCCCCTTCTCCTTTATATTTATGAGAGTATTTCATATTAATGTTGAATTTTGAATTAAATTTTGCTAATAATATTTTAATTTCAAGTTGATAGATATAAACCTCAATAGCAGTAAAATATGTATTTTCAGTATAGAGAATAAAGACATGGTTTTGTTTTGTCTTTATGTTGACAACTAGGGAATATGGTCACTAAACCTAAGTTAGGTCCTTCTTACCAAAATTATGATTTTTCTTTTAATAATTAGCAATAAATGTTTGGGAAACTAAGAGTCATGAAGTCAACAGTCTAATGAAGTTGTTCATTAACTTTCAGAGGTTCCTCAATTTCTGAAGAATAGATTTTAAGATGGCTTTTGATCTATCAGTTACTGAAAGAGTGCTGTTAGAGCTTCCAAATATGAGTGGATTTTTCTATTTTTCTTCATCATTCTATCAGTTTTTACCTCAGGTATTTTGATTCTCTTTTGTTGGGTGCATAGATATTAAGATTTGTTATGTCTCTTGGAATTCACTTTATTAAATATAATGCCCTTTATCCTTGATAGCTTTTCTCACTTTAAAGATTGTCTTTTCTGAAATTAATATAGCTTCTCTAGTGTTTTTTGTTTGTTTTTACTAATGTTACCATGTTATATCTATCTCCATCCTTTTACTTCAATATATATTTTAGGTGACTAGGTTGCTAAATACTGTATTTTTTAAAATGTTAACAGCTTTCTGAGATATAATTCACCTACATATAATCCATTCAATTAAAGTATGTAATTTGGGGTGCCTGGGTGTTGCAGTGTTAGGTGTCTGACTCTTGATTTCTTCTCAGGTCATGGTCTCAGGGTTGTGAAGATCGAGCCTGACCTTGGGTTCTGGGCTCAGCGAGAAGTCTGCTTGAGATTTTTTCTTCCTCTGCTCTTCCTCCCAACTCATGGGCATGTGTGTGCTTTCTCTCCCTGTATCAAATAAATAAATAAATACATACATAAAGTCTTATTAAAAAATAAAGTATAAGATTCAGTGTTTTAAGATACATTTATAGGGAAACTTTTCAAGATGGCAGAGAAGTAGGAGACTTTAGTTTTGTCTGGTCTCAGGAATTCAGCTAGATAGCTATCAAAACATTCTGAACACCTGTGAACTCAACCAGACACCTAAGAAAAGAATTCCTGCAAGTCTGCAAATAGAAAAGTGATGATTACTTTCTGGAAGAATGACAAGATGGAAAAACTCACCTCAAAAAAGAGAACAAGGGGCAGTAATGACTGCCAGGGACCAAATCAGTACAGATATAAGTAAGATATCAGAACTGGAATTTAGAATGATTATAAAGCCATTAGCTGAGCTTGAAAAAGCAAAGACACTAGAGAATCCCTTTCCAGAGAAATAGAAGAACTGAAATCTAAGCAACTTGAAACCAAAAGGCTATTCATGAGATGCAATTAAAAATGGAGGCTTTAACTCTGGAAAACAGCATGGAGGTTCCTCAAAAAGTTGACAGTAGAGCTACCCTATGACCCAGCAATCATATTACTGGGTATTTACCCTAAAGATACAAATGAACTGATCCGAAGGGGAATGTGCACTGGAATGTTTATAGCAGTAATGTCCACAATAGCCAAACTATGGAAAGAACCTAGATGTCCATCAACGGATGAATGGATAAAGAAGATGTGGTATATATACAATGGAATACTATGCAGCCATAAAAAGAAATGAAATCTTGCGATTTGCAATGATGTGGATGGAACTAGAGGGTATTATGCTGAGTGAAATAAGTCAATCAGAGAAAGACAATTATCATATGATCTCTCTCATATGAGGATTTTGAGATGCAGGACAGGGGGTTGTCAGGGGTAAGAAAGGAAAACTGAAAAAGGATGGGATCAGGAGGGATACACACCATAAGACTCTTTTTTTAAAAAAATGTTTTAAATTTTTATTTTCAGCATAACAGTATTCATTATTTTTGCACCACACCCAGTGCTCCATGCAATCCGTACCCTCTATAATACCCACCACCTAGTACCCCAACCTCCCACCCCCCCGCCACTTCAAACCCCTCAGATTGTTTTTCAGAGTCCATAGTCTCTCATGGTTTACCCCCCTTCCAAATTCCTCCAACGCCCTTCTCCTCTCTAAATCCCCATGTCCTCCATGCTATTTGTTATACTCCACAAATAAGTGAAACCATATGATAATTAACTCTCTCTGCTTGACTGATTTCACTCAGCATAATCTCTTCCAGTCCCGTCCATGTTGCTACAAAAGTTGGGTATTCATCCTTTCTGATGGAGGCTTAATACTCCATAGTGTATAAGGACCACATCTTCCTCATCCATTTGTCCGTTAAAAGGCATCTTGGTTCTTTCCACAGTTGGGCGACCGTGGCAATTGCTGCTATAAACATTGGGTACAGATGGGCCTTCTTTTCACTACATCTGTATCTTTGGGGTAAATATCCAGGAGTGTAACTGCAGGGTCATAGGGAAGCTCTAGTTTTAATTTCTTGAGGAATCTCCACACTGTTTTCAAAAGTGGCTGGACCAACTTGCATTCCCACCAACAGTGGAAGAGGGTTCCCCTTTCTCCACATCCCCTCCAACATATGTTGTTTCCTGTCTTGTTAATATTGACCATTCTAACTGGTGTAAGGTGATATCTCAATGTGGTTTTAATTTGAATCTCCCTGATGGCTAGTGATGATGAACATTTTTTCATGTGTCTGATAGCCATTTGTATGTCTTCATTGGAGAAGTGTCTGTTCATATCTTATGCCCATTTTTTAAAAAAGATTTTATTTATTTGACAGATAGAGATCACAACTAGGCAGAGAGGCAGGCAGAGAGAGAGGAGGAAGCAGGTTTCCTGCGGAGCAGAGAGCCTGATGCGGGGCTCAATCCCAGGACCCTGGGATCATGACCTGAGCTGAAGGCAGAGGCCTTAACCCATTGAGCCACCCAGGGGCCCCCTTTTTGCATTCTTTGATATGATTGTCTGTTTTGTGTGTGTTGAGTTTGAGGAGTTCTTTATAGATCCTGGATATCAACCTTTTGTCTGTACTGTCATTTGCAAATATCTTCTCCCATTTCGTGGGTTGCCTCTTTGTTTTTTTGACTGTTTCCTTTGCTGTGCAGAAGCTTTTGATTTTGATGAAGTCCCCAAAGTTAATTTTCACTTTTGTTTCCTTTGCCTTTGGAGACATATCTTGAAAGAAGTTGCTGTGGCTGATATCGAAGAGATTACTGCCTATGTTCTCCTCTAGGATTCTGATGGATTCCTGTTTCACGTTGAGGTCTTTTCTCCATTTTGAGTTTATCTTTGTGTACGGTGTAAGAGAATGGTCAAGTTTCATTCTTTTACATATAGCTGCCCAGTTTTCCCAGCACCATTTATTGAAAAGACTGTCTTTTTTCCACTGTATATTTTTGTCCTCTTTTGTCGAAGATTATTTGCCCAAAGAGTTGAGGGTCCATATCTGGGATCTCCTGTTCAACATCGTATTAGAAGTCCTAGCAACAGCAATCAGACAACAAAGAGAAATAAAAGGTATCCAAATTGGCAATGAAGAAGTTGAAAGACCCCTCTCCCCTTGCTGAAGGCTTGATT
>NC_081557.1:46733790-46743903 GCF_022355385.1 Mustela nigripes | reverse complement strand
AAGTAACCTATTGTCCCCATAGCCGGATGGCAACCCATACCAGGATGTCTATGGTCAACTGGCCTCTCAAAAGGGAAGACAAATGAGGAGCAGAGTGACCTGGGACTTTCCAGAGTGCTGAGCCAAGGCCCACCAGAACAAACCGTTGTGTCCTTGCCTTAAACCCAGTGCCTGACAATGCTTGATTTATCAATCAGATTCCTGTAACCATGCATCTGCTTCTGTAAGCTCGCTTCCCGCCACCCCAACCCTGCCCTATATAATCTGCTCCCCAACCTAGCCCGGAGCGCTCAGCCCACAAAGGCTGATGCGTCCGCAGGCGCCTGTGTAACCAATAAACCTCTTGCAATTTGCATCCAGTGGAGGCGTGCTGTTTGATTCTTGGGTGCGGCTCCAGGGTCTTTCATTTGGAGATCCCACCGAGATCTCTTGAAGTCCCACCCAAGACTCTAGCCGGTCCCCACCAGAAGGTAAGCTGGCCAGTATCCGTGTCTCTGTCATCCATGTCTCTGTCTCTCTGTTTGTCTGTTTTTCTGTTCCGTACAACAATGTTGTTGCTCCGTATTTTTGGGCAGGCTGAGAAGGAGTTGACGAACTCAGACTTCTCCCCTGCTGCAACCGAGGGACGCCTCGGGGGTTTTAGTTTACTTCAGGGGACGCCTTGGGGTTTCCAAAGAGGGCCATTATCTTGGGCCACCTGTCGGTCAGAGAGGATCTCACGTTCCTCCTGACCATAACCCGTAGTCTCGATTTCTGAACCGAACCCGCACAGCAATTTCTATTTTTGTCTCTTGTGTCCAGTCTGTCCTGTCAACGTCCTAAGTGTCTATATGATCTTTGTATCAGTTATGAAGGTAATTCTGTTTAGGGAAAAATGTCTGATCCGTTTGAATCTGAGGAATGCCTGACTATATGAATGTTTATGTGGCTCCACTGCCTTTGGCTACGGAGTCTGAGTGGGCTGTACCCTGAGTCTCGCGGAGCATCATACAGCATAACGGTCATCTACTCCATGGAGTAGATGGTCCAGGGTTTATATGGATAGACCTTAGCTAAGATGCTCCTAAGTTCCCACAAGGGACGCGAGCAGGACAGCACCTGAAAGGTCCCCCTCCCCTTGTCTGCAACATCATACATATCGGAAGGAAATATAAATGATAGGTATTAAGAACTAAAACCAGATTCAGTGAGTCAGCTAGTAAATTTCCTCCTGACATATTGGATAATAATTATGTAAATAAGCCTTCTTTTAGTAAACCCAGGTTGCTGGGCCATCCCTAGCAAAGGGGACTCTGGCTTTATTTCTCTCTGTTTCTCCTAATAGATGTGGGAGCTTCTCCCTCACTCACTTCCTATGTTGATGGCTATAACTGAAGCCAACTGGGGTTGGTCTGACTCGGGACAGAGACTATAGGGAATATTCCCAAGCAGCTGCCGAAACTCTTTGTTTCGGGGAGGTTTCCCTGTGTTCTCTGTCCTGACTTGGACTGCCTAACCCCTCCCCCCTGGCTAATGAAAAAGCATGGCATCTGCTCCTCTGTTGGGGCTTAGGAACTCCAAAACTGGGAATCCTTTCTCTGCCTCCTGGCAGCACTTTGTTTCTTCTGTTTCCCTCTTCTCCTATTTCTGCACCAATGTGTGTGCAGCCTGCATGACTGGCCTCTAGATTATGCACCACAGCTCCTTCTCTCTTCACTGTCAAGGAGCAAGAAGAGCACCCCCTGGACCTAACACCCCCCCACTCCAGATCTTCCCAACCATGTCTCAGGTAAACATTCAAAGTGGAGTGGGTCCAGGTGGAATGTAAATCAATGTTGGAACTAAGTTAAATTTGTTGGTTTAATTAAAATAAGACCTGTCTTTTAAGTTATCAGCAGTAAATGTGAAACTTCGAAGTTTACTGAAGGTCAAATAAGCTCATGTTATTTATTAAAATTTGTTGGCAAAGAAATAACTAAACTGATGATTAATTGTCTGTCTCAAAGTTCTAATGGGTAATTGCTGAAGTAGCTTTCAAAGTCTTTGGTAACCTGAAAGTTTTAAAGTGTTGCTTGGATGACAAATGGAATTGAATTATGAACATCTAGGTCTTAACCAAACAGGATAAAATGCTAAGTCGTTAATTACTAGTTGTAGGTTTGTGCTTTTGAATTCTTACTGCAAAGAAACTAAGAATATTTAAATCTGCTGGTAAACTTGTTTTCCACTTAACTGATTCATAAATTTGCCACCTGAAGAATTCTGTTGTAACAGTTCACAATTAGTTAATAACTAAAGGTGTTTCTAAGAATACAAAGTTCTGCTTAGTATAACTAAGACTAATGGAAATAAGGAAAACTCTGTATGTAAAAAAAATAGAAAATATGTAAGAAAAATTTAAAGAATAAAAATACATTTTGTTAAAGGTAATTTTATCCTAAATGAGATAATGTTTAAAAGAAAATGGCTTGGGACAAAACCTGAATGCAAAGGAAAGTTATAGATAGTCAGGACAGACTAAGATAGACTAAATAAATGGGTTTTAAAGGTACATTACATTAGTATAAGACTGAAATTCTCTGTTCAAAGGATAAAGTTTTCTTAGATTAATTGATCTCCTGTTATGAGAATGTAAGTGATTTTCTCTTTGCCTGCCCAGAAAAACCAGTTTCTATGCTTTGTTTTATCAGGTATTTAACATCCCTATTATATTTAGGCATGTGCTTCAAAACTTTCTAAGATCTTAGCAAATGTTGACAAGATTTAAATTGTAAATCTCTTTGACTCAGGTTTTTCCTTGGTATGTGAAATTGCTCGTGAAATACTACTGAACCGATGATAAACCTTGGATTACATTTGGGAAAACACTATAACTATTCTAGAGATTCTATGCACTTCCTAAAGTTTTAATGTTTTGAGAGATAATCGCTTAATACTGTAATTATGGAAATGTTATGAATCACAAAAATAACCTGATTTCCTTGCAGCTAAATTGTAAACTCCTGTGTCTCTTTAGCTTTAACCATATCCATTCTGAGTTTTTATAATTGTTTTAATTCTCTTGTAAAATGAGTTTTATTTTCAAGGAGATTCCTATAAAGGACTTTCAGGACAAATACAGATATTTGATATACTTGAAAATCCTAAAACTGAAATGGGTAAAAATTTCCAAAACTGACTAAAGCCGCATTCACCAGATTTGGTAACACGGGACTAAATGAACTAAAAAATTATAATGTTATATCTCTTAATGTTTTGTCTTACTTTAAACATTGCTGGTTCTTTCTAATGTTTGCTCTTCCAGACTAGGGATACTTCCTCCTAGTTATCTGTAACTTATAGAGATGTAAAAGTGCTCATTTATAAAAGAGCTTAAAGCATTCAAGCTTTTCTCTCTATCTGAACCCTCTGAAACCAAAAGGTCTCAGTAAGTAAGCATTCTTCCATGGCAATCAGTCATTTGCATAAGTCCAATAAGAATCTGTTCTCCTTATAACAGGAAAGAATTGGAAACACGGGTTATTTTACCAAGGCTTTGACTGGAATGTCATATTTGAAAAGACTCGGATATGACCAGACAGTTTAAAGAAACTAAGGTTGACTATATAAAACCTGGAGCCATAAAGCCCCTTGGGACTGTTGGCCTGATACCTTATCTTGCTTACAGAGTTCCCAGAAGCCTCACCAGGTAAGTAAAGAATGTCACTCCTTGGTAGGTGCGGTCTCAGAAGAGGAATTCGCCCACTGAGGAATTCGCTCAAATCCACAGGTATTGCAGGCATGCCTGATGGCCAATACAGGGCTTGGCTTCTGGCCCGGAGAGGCTACTAAAGTTCAACCTAGAGATTCCTTATTAAAAGTTCCAGCAAAGCAGATGCTAAAAGATCTATTGATCACACTCATTGTTCTTGCTGAGCTTATGTAAATAATAGGCCAAGTTTGTTAAAACTGAACTTGTTTCACAAGTGAATTAGTCCTGATTTGGCTATCTCTGTAAATGAGGGTTATTTTAGAGAGAAAAATTCTGTTTTAATAACACACCTTTATGGATGTTAAATTCTAGATTTGATTGTCTTTAAATGTTTGTTTACCTAAGCTAAACAATTTGAGGTAAACTTCAGAGAAGTTGTACAATAGCTTCTTAAGTCAATCTTGTTATTTTGTGGGGATATTAGCAGACCCCATGACACATGATTAAACAACAGGAATAATGAAATTGCCTAAAAGCCAGCATACCACACTCTTCTCCCACTTGACAATGATCCTCTGTAATCAGGATATTGTTAAGGTTGGACCACTCAAAGGTCTTCTTATTGGTTTCATCCCTTAGTCATATTTATCTAGAGGCCACCTCCGTTGAGGTGCAATTGCAAACAGATGCTTTAGCAAAACCTAAAACAGCCCTCATAAAAGAGCCTCAAAGCTCACTATGGGACAGTCCCTAACTGTAATAATGTCACATCAGGTCCAGATTTGTCTTAGTAGCCAAAGGCCACCAATGGATTATGGAGGCCGACTTATTAAATACTGGGCTACACTAACAGAGATGCCAGAAATAAAACTTAAAATTTGTCAAACTTTAAACCTAGTTACCTGTATGCCTGAACCTGACCACTGTACTTCTTTCTCTATACAGCAAAAATGTTCAGAGATTATTAATCTAGCTTATTCTATATGGCCAGGTTTAAGATGCCCCTGTTAAAATTACGAATGACAGTTGGTTTTCTGATGAAATAGTTTTCATAGAAAAAAGAAGAAAAGTTAGGTGTGCCATAATGCTCACTAGCACTTTGCAATTGCCAAAGCCTAAGAATTAACATTTATACTGACTCCAAATATGCCTTCCTGGTACCACATGCCCATGGAGCTATTTGGAAGGAAAGGGGATTTTCCTGGAATCATGGGCACATTACTAAAACCATTACAACTCCTGCTAATCTCCCCAACTTGAAACAAAGATGAACACGATCTGTTTTTAAATGGTATGATCACTTAGCATCCATTTTTGTTCCATCTGTGGGACTAGGGGATGTCATGTGGCATGTAAAAGTCCTTAATAAATATACTACAAAGGCACTCAATGATTCACTAAATAGCATCTCCCAGCTTAATACCGAAGTGTCACAGATACGCAAGGCAGTCCTACAAAATAGGATGGCCTTAGATGTCCTGACAGCAGTCCAGGGTAGCACATGTGCAATTATCAAGACAGAATGTTGTGTGTACATCCCAGACTATCACAAAAATGTCACAGGACTAATAAAAGATATAAATACCCAAATTAAGGCCTACAAGATCCTTCTCTCTCTCTCAGTAAATGGTTAAGTTCCTGGTTTGGAGGAGGGCTATGGCCGAATCTCCTTTTCGGGCTTCTCATTCTTATCGCTTTTTTAACCTTAATATGTTGCTTTGTTCCATGTTTCTCTACTTGGTGCCAAGACTCCATTGCTACAATGACTACACCACGACAGACGATCCCTGTCGCGCGCAAGGACACCTCTTTACTGTCAGCGCTGGATTCAACTGCCTCCACCTTTCGAAAGTCCCTTATACATTCCTACCCTGATCAATATTGACCCCAGTAGGTAGGGACAGCTCTACACCCCTATTCAGCACGAAGAAGTTATAGAAGATGAGACCTTCCACCTTCACCCGCTCCCCTCCATATATGTAGCATTCCTCAGGCACCCCTGACTGCCATAAAATGATAAATAGTTGACTTGCTGAGATCACTATCCTGCAAGACAGGAGCCTCCCTTGGTTTGCAAATGTCCTTGAGATTACAACAAAGAAGTTACCTTATCAATAACCCAATTTTCAATTGGCCCTTGTATCTTAAATAAACTCGTACAGTTTATAAAAGGTTGCCTGTCAGTAATCCAGACAATGGTGCTGACGCAGCAATATCAACTAATTAAACAAACCGGCTCTCAAACTGACTTGCTTCATAAACAAAGTGAATGGATATAAGATTCTATCCATGATAAAAAAGGGGGGGAATGAAAGACCCCTCTCCCCTTGCTGAAGGCTTGATCAAGTAACCTATTGTCCCCATAGCCGGATGGCAACCCATACCAGGATGTCTATGGTCAACTGGCCTCTCAAAAGGGAAGACAAATGAGGAGCAGAGTGACCTGGGACTTTCCAGAGTGCTGAGCCAAGGCCCACCAGAACAAACCGTTGTGTCCTTGCCTTAAACCCAGTGCCTGACAATGCTTGATTTATCAATCAGATTCCTGTAACCATGCATCTGCTTCTGTAAGCTCGCTTCCCGCCACCCCAACCCTGCCCTATATAATCTGCTCCCCAACCTAGCCCGGAGCGCTCAGCCCACAAAGGCTGATGCGTCCGCAGGCGCCTGTGTAACCAATAAACCTCTTGCAATTTGCATCCAGTGGAGGCGTGCTGTTTGATTCTTGGGTGCGGCTCCAGGGTCTTTCAAAGTCAAACTCTGTCTCTTCACAGATGATATAATTCTTTATAAGGAAAACCCAAAAGACTCCACCCCCAAACTACTAGAACTCATACAGCAATTCAGTCATGGGGTAGGATACAAAGTTAATGTACAGAAGTCAGTGGCTTTCTTATACTCTAACAATGAAAATACAGAAAGGGAAGTTAGAGAAAGGGAAGTTAGAGAATCAATTCCATTTACTATAGCACCAAGAACCATAAGATAACTGGGAATAAACCTAATCAAAGAGGTAAAGGATCTGTACTCAAGGAACTACAGAAGACTCATGAAAGAAATTGAGGAAGATACAAAAAGATGGAAGACCATTCCATGCTCTTGGATTGGAAGAATAAACATTGTTAAAATGTCTATACCGCCTAGAGCAATCTATGCTTTTAATGTCATTCTGATCAAAATTCCACCTGTATTCTTCAAAGAGCTGGAGCAAATAATCCAAAAATTTGTATGGAATCAGAAGAGACCCCGAATTGCTAAGGAAATGTTGAAAAACAAAAATGAAACTGGTGGCATCACATTACCTGATTTCAAGCTTTATTACAAAGCTGTGATCACCAAGACAGCATGGTACTGGCATAAAAACAGACACATGGACCAGTGGAACAGAGTAGAGAGCCCAGATATGGACCTTCAACTCTATGGGCAAATAATCTTTGACAAAACAGGAAAAAATATACAGTGGAAAAGAGACAGTCTTTTCAAATAATGGTTCTGGGAAAGTTGGACAGCTATATGTAGAAGAATGAAACACGACCATTCTCTTACACCATGGAGAAAGATAAACCATAAGACTCTTAATCTCAGAAAACAAACTGAGGTTTGCTGGGGGCTGGGAGGGAGGAATAGGGTTGCTGGGATATGGACACTGAGGAGGGTATGTGCTATGGTGAGTGCTGTGAAATGTGTAAGTCTGATGATTCACAGACATGTACCCCTGAGGCAAATAATACATTATATGTTAATAAAAAAATGGAGGCTCTAACTTCTAGGATAAATGAGAAAGAAGAGAGAATTAGTGATAGAGAAGACCAAATGATGAAGAATAAAGAAGCTGAGAAAAAGAGAGATAACTATAGGATCACTAGGGGAGAATTTGAGAGATAAGTGATACCATAAAGTAAAAAACACTATTAGAATAATTGGGATCTCAAAGAAGAAAGAAAGAGAGGGACAGGAAAGTATCCTGGAACAAATTATAGCAGAGAACTTCCCAAATCTGGGGAAAGTAACAGGGATCCATGTCCAGGTAGTACACAGAACCCCCCTGAAAATAAAATAAGCCAATACCCTGACATATAATAGTGAAACTGGACTATCTCAAAGACACACAGAAAATCCTGAAAGCAGCTCAGGACAAGAGGTCTATGGGTAGAAACACTAGATGGGCAGCAGACCTATCCACAGAGACCTGGCAGGCCAGAAGAGACTGGCATGATTTATTCAGGATGCTAAATGAGAAAAATATGCAGCCATGCATACTCTGTCCAGCTGGGGTGTCATTTAAAATAGATGGAGTGACAAAAATGTTTCCAGGACAAATAAAAACTAAAAGAAGTTGTGATCACCAAATCAGACCTACAAGACATATGAAAAGGGATTCTCTAAGCAAAGAGAGAGTCCAAAAGTAACATAGACCAGAAAGTAACAGAGACAATATACAGGAATAATCACTTTACAGGTAATACAATGACACTAAATTAAGTGGGATAAATGCACCAATCAAAAGACACAGGGTATCAGATTGAATAAAAAAGCAAGACACATCAATATGCTGTCTGCAAGAGATGCATTTAAATCCAAAGACACCTCCAGATTGAAAGTGAGGGGGGTGGAAAGCCATTTATCATGCTAAAGGCCATCAAAAGAAAGCTGGAGTGGCAATTCTTATATCAGACAAATTTTATTTTAAGCCAAAAACTGTAATAAGATATGAGGCAGGACACCCACTATATCATAATTAAAGAGTCTATCCAACAAGAAGATCGAACATTGTAAATATGTATACCATTAACATGGGGCCAGTCAATTGTATAAGCTAATTAATAACAAAATTAAAGAGACATATTGAAACTAATATGTAATAATGAGGGAATTTAACACCCTACTCACTGCAATAGACAGATAATCTAAGCAGAAGATCAACAAAGAAACAAGGGTTTTGCATGAAATACTGGACCAGATAGACTTCACAGATATATTCAGAATATTACACCCTAATGCAACAGAATACACATTCTTCTCCAGTTCACATGGAACATTCTCCAGAATAGACCACATAATGGTCACAAATCAAGTCTCAACTGGTACCAAAAATTGGGGTCACACCCTGCATATTTTCAGACCACAATGCTTTGAAACTGGAAGTCACAAGAGGGAATTTGGTAAGAACTCAAATACATAGAGGCTAAAGAGCATCCTACTAATAAATGAAAGGTTCAACCAGGAAATAAAGAAGAATTAAATAAAATTAATGGAAACAAATGAAAATGAAAACATAACTGTTCAAAATCTTTGCGATGAAACAAAGGCAGTCCTAAGAGAGAAGTATATAGCAATACAAGCTCTTCTCAAGAAACAAGAAAGTTCTCAAACACACAATCTAACCTTACACCTAAAAGATCTGGAGAATGAACACCAAATAAAGCCTAAACCTAGCAGAAGAAGAGAAGCAATAAAAATTGGAGCAGACTTCTTGCTAGACATATCTCCAAAGGCAAGGGAAAGAAAGGCAAAAATGAACTATTGGGGCTTCATTAAGATAAAAGCTTTTCCACAGCAAAGGAAGCAGTCAACAAAATCAAAAAACAACCTACAGAATGAAAGATGATATTTGCAAATGGTATAATGAGATAAAGGGTTAGTGTCCAAAATCTATAGAGAGCTTATCAAACCAAACACCCAAGGAACAAATAATCGAATCAAGAAATGGGCAGAGGGCCTCTGGGTGGCTCAGTGGGTTAAGCCACTGCCTTTGGCTCAGGTCATGATCTCAGGGTCCTGGGATCGAGGCCCACATCGGGCTCTCTGCTCAGCAGGGACCCTGCTTCCCTCTCTCTCTCTCTGCCTGCTTCTGTCTTCTTATGATCTCTCTCTGTCAAATAAATAAATATAATCTTTAAAAATAAAATGTCTGTTTAAAAAAAAAAAAAAGAAATGGGCAGAAGTGTCTGTTCATGTCTTCTGCCCATTTTTTGATTGGATTATTTGTTTTTTGGGTGTCGTGTTTGAGAAGTTCTTTATAGATCTTGGATATCATCCCTTTATCTGTAGTGTCATTTGTAAATATCTTCTCCCACTCCATGGGTTGAGTTCATATGATCTCACTGGTATGGAATATAAAAAACAAAACAGAGGATCATAAGGGAAAAGAAGAAAAATAAAACAAGATGAAACCTGAGGAGACTCTTAATCATAGGAGACAAACTGAGTTACTGGAGGGGAGGGGTGGTGGGGGGATGGTATAACTGGCTGAAGGACATTAAGGAGGTCATGTGATATAATGAGCACTTGGTATTATATAAGATTACTGAATCACAGACCTGTACCTGTGAAACAAATAATACGTTATATGTTATTAAACAAATATGAAGCAAAGAATCATTGGTGAAAGAAAGAAAGGAGGAAAGAGAGGGGAAAGAAGGAAGGGAGGGAGGAAGGAAAGG
>NC_081557.1:46653210-46733780 GCF_022355385.1 Mustela nigripes | reverse complement strand
AAGAAAGAAAGAAAGAAAGAAAGAAAGAAAGAAAGAAAGAAAGAAAGAAAGAAAGAAAGAAGAAAATATCCTGATTCTGAATACTGTTTCCCAAGCTTGGGATGACTTGGATAAATTGGCTGATGTCTAGGCAGGAATAGCTATGAGGAGGGCTTACCTCACACTCTTTCTCTTCAAGATCCCTCTATTCTAGATTCCTTTTCATGGGCCCTATGTACAAGGCCAGGTCACAGAAGATCAGGATGATTTTATGTATGGAATTGGCAAGTCATTCTGGCTCTTTTTTTCATTACCATGTTGTTTACCTTGCTGTTATCAGGTCAATTTCTCTAAAACTTACCTCTCCCTCTCAACTCCATACTAAACACAATTCAACATTAAATACTATCAGGAAAAAAATGAAGCCCAGCTAATAGCTATCATTTCATGGAGTAGAGTACTTGTTAGAACTTTGATGGGAGAGATAATATAATAAAACAAAGACCAGTTGTTTTGGACACAAACCCTTTCTGCTTCCTGGCTCCTATTAATAGTAAAATAAGAGAGGGGTTAATTTATGTTATAAAGGGATCTAAGGAAATAAATGTGAGATACTGAAAATTGGTTAAGTGAATGAACTATGAGACAGACATGTGGGTTCAAATCCTGTCTTCCCTACTTAATGGACATATCAATTTGGGAAAGAAATTGTGTCTCCATTTCCTCCTCTACAATAAGCAGGGTAATATCTAGTGGAAAACATTGTTGTGAAGATTTAAAAAGCTAATACCTGTATAACACTTAAAATATTTCCTGATGAAGAGTAAAAAATTTATTATGATTTGTTGATAATAATCTAAACCACTTAACTAACAGTATTCCCAGGCAAGGGTATTTTGTGGAAGTTCATACTGATAGGAGTTGCCATGGAGATGTCTCCTAGATTCATTTTTGGAGTTACAGGGGAGTTGATAAAGGTGACATCATTTTCCTTCCTATATTTATTGCCAATAAAGAATAAAACATATGAGTACAAAAAATGGCTTTTAGAATATCAGCATTATTACTGAATAAAATCTGTGTAGTATTTCTTGGTTTAGTTGTGCATCCAAATTGGAAAATTGGGCTTTCTAACAATCTTTGCCCTCTCAAGCCCCCCAGATTTAACTTACCTCAGAAGCTAAGGTTTTTTGTTGGAGCGGCAGAGCCTTGTGAGGAAACTTATGGAACTCCTGAATTTTGGAGATAAAAGTAATTTTGGAGGATCTAACATTTTTAAGTATCTATGCCCCCAACACGGAAGCAGCCAACTACATAAGCCAACTGTTAACCAAAATAAAGAGACATCTTGGTAATAATATGTTAATAATAGGAGACCTCAACACTCCACTCTCAGGGATAGACAGATCATCTAAGCAGAAACGAGGGTATGCAATGTCAACACTATCATGTGACAATTAAGTATGTGTTTCTACGTTCTCTGTTCAGTGTATTCACCTTTTTTGTTAATTCTTTTATCAGAATTCACTTATCATAATTCCAACAATATATTAAATATTAATATAATATTATAATGTAATAATATTAGAATATTCATATCATAATTAATATATAAAATTACAATTAATGCATAATTACTTTAATTTAATAATGTATAATTAATTTATTACAATGTAATTTGATATTTAATATATATTAAATATAACAATATACTAAAATTGCTGATATTTCATAGGCTATCCTGTTTCTCTCTCCTAGGTCTATAGTAATTTCTAGCCAATTGATTTTCCATATTTTTTTTTAAAGTTTTTAACACCGTAGATTATAGAAAATGTAAATATAGTACAGAAAGCTTTCATATAAATGTATACATAATTTCCCCTATCAGTAATACTTTTTACTAGTATGGTCATTTATTATAATTAATAAAACAATATTAACTAAAGTTCATATTTTATTAAAGTTCATGTTATTCAGAATCCTTTAGTTGAATCTAATGTTCTTTTTTAGTGGAAATCCCATCCAGGATACCACATTACACTGACTAGTTTTATCTAGTTATGTCTCTTAGTTCTCTTGACTGTGACAATTACTGAGGTTTTTCTTAGTTTTGATGACTTCACAGTGTTTAGAAATACTAGTCAGGTTTTAGGGGTACCTGGGTGGCTTAGCTGGTTGAGCATCTGACTCTTGTTTCCAGTTCAGGTTTATGATCTCATGGGTGCTGGAATTGAGCCGCACAGTGTGCTCTCATCTTGGTGGGGAAACCTGCTTGAAGAGTGTATCCCTCTTCCCTTTCTCCTCCCTGTCTCTGTGCACACACCCTTTCTCTCAAATAAATCTTTTTGTTGTTGTTGTTGTTGTTGTTAAAGTAATACTTGTCAGGTTTCTGTAAAATATCCCTCAATTGAAATTAGTCTGATTATTTCCCCCATGACTAGACCAGAGTTATGTGATTGGGGAAGATCAATGAGGTAAAATTCTATTTATTTCAAAATATATCAAAAGTACATACTATCTACATGGTTTATCACTGTTGATTTTGAGCTTTATCATCTGCTGCGATCATGTCAGGGTCTCTTTCTCCTCCATTTCCAAGTTTCCTCTTTGCAACTAATTTGCAGTATATAGCCCACAAATTAAACAGTGAGTAGTTATGCTCCTCCTCCTTGGAACAAACCTCCTTGGTTTGTTTTTTGGTTTTTCTTTTCTTTGGTATTTGTTTTTGCATGAGAGATAATCTATTCTCCCATTTGTTTATGATTCAATTTTACCCAGATGGACTCAAATATTTATTTCATACTTTAAGTTGTAAGCCAATACTCCTTTATTTTGTCATATTGACCAGTTTTGGCTATTGGGAGTTCTTTCAGTTATCTCTTGTGTCCTTTTACTTACCCCCATAATTGTGTGTCCTTTTTTTTTGGTGAGAAAGGTCACATCCTTACTTTCTGGGACCCCAAGTTGCTACAGGTGTATCCCATATATCAGGTGCCTCAATCTTAGATGTGATATTTCTCTGAAAATTACTGATACCTTTAATTGGATAACGGTATTATAAACAAATTTTAGGGTGCTGGATGTACTTTGCTACTGGGGTGTGATTCATTTAAGACCCTCTCAGCTGGAAAAGCAAGGAAATGCCAACCTCTGTATGTATACATATCTATAAATATCTATCATCTATTTATTTATCATCTTTCTATCATTTATCATCTATATAAACATAGTGAAGTCTCTAATCTGTTACCACATGAATTGAGGGAGTTCTTCTTGAATCCTTGTTTGCTGTGTGTTTTTATAAATATGTGTTGTCATTTTTTTGCGTGTTGTCACTTTTTTTAAGAAAGTATATTTTTTTAACCATTGATATGATCAATATGACTTTTCTTCTTTAGACTGATGTTCTAGGTTACATTGTTTGTTTTTGAACATTGAATCAATCTTGTATATTAAGAATAAACATGATTGCTCCATGTATACTTATTTATTCTTGTAAATTGTTAGCTTAATTTAATAATATTTCATTGAGGATTTTTGCAATTATTCATGAGATAATTTTGATACATAGTCTCTAAATATAGATAGATAGCTAGATATAGTCTCTATGTATATTTTTTGGGCATCTTTAAATGACTTTGGTATTAAGGTATGTCCAGCTTCATAATCTAAGTATTTTTTAGCTTCTATAGTCTCAAATGTTTTAAAACAATTGTAATTTTTTTCTTTAGTGTTTGATAGAATTCATCAGTGAAACCCTCAGAAGCTGATTGTTTTGGAAAGTTATTATTTAGTTGTGCAACTTATTTAATAAATATAGAGATATTTAGGTATTTGGAACTGCAAATTGTCTTCTGTTGGCCTTATATCATTTGTATATATCCAGCTGGCCATTGAGTAATATGAGTTTGAACTATGTGGATCCACTTAAATACAGTACAACTCTATACATGTGTTTTCTCTTCCTTAAGATTTTCTTAACAGCATTCTATTTTCTCTACCTTACTTTATTATAAGAATACATATATAAAACATATAACTTACAAAAATAGGTGTTAATCGACTGTTTATATTAGAGCTCAAGTCAACAGTAGACTATTAGTGTTAAGTTTTGGGGGTGTCGAAAGTTATAAGTGGATTTTTGACTGCATGGGGGTGGGGGAACAGTGCTCCATTTTCTGTGTTGTTTGGGATCAAGACCCACCAACATAGGGTTTGGAGTGCTGACCCTATAAGTAGGACTTAAAGATAATTTCAATGCTGTTGTTGCAAAACCCTGCTTGGATTTTTAATTGTATGGAATTTATGGAATGGAACCTTGGGAGATGGTTGGAGACAATGAACATTAGGACTATAAAAGACATGGTTAGAACATGAATATATAGTTGCTATTAACATTTTAATAGAAAAAATCATTACTTACAGATTGGCATATCTGAATCTTATCATTCAGATAACTGAAAATATGTACGAACTTTCCCTCAAAAGGTAGGACACTGAATTTAGTTTCTTTGAGGAATCCTGTTGGTAACCCTGTGTGGCTTTCAAGATAGGGGACCTCATAATGGATGGAGATTTAAAATCGATTTATAAAAATAATTTATAAATGGAAAGATATCAATCTTTATTTTATGTATTTTATTCTTAAATATTACTAAATTTGAGTTGTGCTTAAAATGAAACATGACATCAAAATTAAGGAAAACACTGTTGCTGTTCTTTTGAAAAAAGAGGCCACCGATAACTTAAAATATACATCTTTCTTTCTCTAAGAGAAAAGAGCTTTTAATGGGCTCAAGATGCTCCCAGGAAGTAAGTTCTTCAGACAATTGTATTTAGATATCCCTGTGTCACCTTCCATTAATTCCTTTCAGAAAGCCTTCATCAATATCTCTAGTCCATGCTCCTTGCTGAAAGATAACCTTCCATACTTCCAAACCCTGCAGGTACATATTCTGGCTCAGTCATGTTGCAGAGTTGTACAGTCATTTTTGTACCATCAGATGGCAAACATGACATCAGGAAACTCATTCTTAGCCTCCTGAACTGTTGCTTTTATGTTCTGTCTCATGATTTTTTATGTACACATCAGTTTCTGCTCACAACAAGTTCAGGAAGAATAATAGATCTTTGATGCCCAGGAATCATGGAGGAGATATGTCCCTATTGGATTACAGAAAATACTTGTAAGGATATCTAACAAATTATTGTAAAAGTAGGAGATTTTGAACATTTATTTTCTACCTGAACTTGTCTGAGTTTCATCTACTTTTGCAAAGCCTGAAGTCACAAAGGATGCATGCATGTTGCAGTCCCTGAAGAAGGAGGGCTTTGGAGAGCCAGAAAAGTGCTTTAGACAGAAGTTTGTCTAAATACATTTAACACGTGCACACACACACACAAACACAACATATACAAGGAAACAATCTAATAAAACATAACTGAAAATTACTGTTAGAATTCTATACATTCAAGCTTCTCTTAGAAACAAGGATTTTCATTCCTTAACACAAGTATTGTTTTCAGGTACATTCATTTCATGCTTCTTCAGAAAGGGTGGTAGTGGCACAGTGAGGGCACATAGTATTATGAAAAATAAGGGAAAAGATGCTAAAATGAAAGGTAAAAGCTGGAGTCATTTTTTTAAACTACACTAAATATCCCAGGATTGTCCCCAGTGAAATCAGATACATTTAAGTTTTTAACAGAAATCTATGAGGATCTTACTTATTTTACAGTCAGATTTATTTCTTTTTTTTCAGGAAAGTATGGCGCTAGGCCTTAAACTAACTGTGCCAGCTGGAATACTATCCTATTTTAAACACAGAGAGATGGAGGTTCACTAAATCTCCATACTTTAAAGGTAAAAGGCTCTCAGTTGGTTGTCAAACCCTATATTCAAAGGAATAAGTACTCAACACCAACCAGGAGAGAAAACATTGAGATTTAAGAACAGAAAGCATTCTCCAAAGTTTGTTCCTTTAGGAGCTAGAGGATCTCTTGACAGGAGGAGCATTTAAAAAGATAATTAACCTAGAATTGGGTCAAAATAAACTTCTTTCAGTTCTGTGCATGTCCTCAAGAACTAAGGAAACAAGGGATTCTATTTTGAGGTGAAAATACGGATCACACACTCACGAATCTGCTTTGTCCTCACACCATAGATGATAGGATTGAGGGCAGGTGGAACAACCACATAGAGATTGGCAACCAGGATGTGGACATAACGGGAAACTTTTTTGCCAAATCGGTGGGTGAGGAAGGAGAAGAGAGAAGGAGTATAGAAAACACACATGACCCCAACATGTGACCCACATGTACTCAGAGCTTTGTGACGAGCTTCTTGAGATGGGAGGCGGAAAACTGCACGAAGGATGTAGGCATAAGAGACTCCAACCAATGCCACATGCAAAATAAGAAAAGAAGCCACAAAAAGCCCATAAATGGCATTAACTCGAATGCTGGCACAGGCCAACTTGGCGATGCCCATGTGTTCACAGTAGGAGTGAGCAATAATTCGAGTCTCACAAAAGGGCAGTCGATGGGTTAGGTAGAGAATGGGCAATGTAAGCAGGACAGGGTGCATTATAATACCCACACCAATGCCTCCTAGCACTTGGGGCGTCAGGGTGGTTTTGTAGTGGAGTGGCACACAGATAGCCACATAGCGGTCAAAAGCCATAGCAAGCAGAACAGTGGACTCCATTCCTGTAAGAGTGTGTATCAGAAACATCTGAGCCACACAGGCTCCAAAACCAATTTCATGTGCATCAAACCAGAAGATACCCAGCATTCTGGGCACTGAGGTTGTGGAGAGGGCCAGATCTATGGCTGATAAGATGGCTAGGAAGAAGAACATAGGATCCCGCAGAGTATGCTCAGACCAGATGATCAGCAAAATCGTAGCATTGCCCAACAGGGCCATTAAGTAAATGGAGCAAAAAGGCAGGGAGATCCAGCCATGGGAACTCTCAAGTCCTGGGATGCCTGTAAGAAAGAAGGTGTCTGGGTGGAAAGTGGAAGTGTTTGTGTGGAACATCTTGCCACGGATGAGATGAGAAGTAGTTGACTACTCTAGAAGGAAAAACAAGAGCATATCTCAAAACTTTCCAGTAGGCTTAATTTTTATCTGTAGTTTTCTTATTATAAAAGCTAATGCTGGGGGGCCTGGGTGGTTCAGCCAGTTAAATGTCCAACTCCTGATTTTGGCTCAGGTCATGATCTCGTGGTCATGACATTGAGCCCACATAGTGCTCAAGGCTGGGTATGGAGCCTGCTTAAGTCTCTCTCTCCTTCTCCCTCTGCCCTTCCTCTTCCCTCAATCTCTCTCTCTCTAAAACAAAACAAAACAGAACAGAAAACTAATGCTATAGCTTGAGTTCAAAGTAATATGCAGAAACTGACTTAGTACTCTTCAAATGGAAGGAACATAACCTTATGAAAGGTCTCCCTCCCTCTCACATTTTGGACAATAATATCTTATATTCCTTTGCTGAAACCCCAAATAAAAATTGGATCGAATTTTAAAAACATAAAAAGAGTTTATTTATACTGAAATATCAATCTTCTTTGAAGACAAAGTTCACTTTACCTAAACAGATCAACACAAAATCACTAAGCAACAGTACAGACAACTGCACACAGAATATGACAATATAAAAGGAATATAAGTGTACCTAGAGCTATAGAATGATAGCAAATACAAGATTTCATTAACCACTTGTTCAGTGTTCAGTATACATTGATACATATTTAGAATACCAGATCCAAAATGAAGAACTGTGCTTCCTTACTGCATCCCTCCATACTTACTCATAGGTCCCCCACAGACGTGCTGTGCTGAATCTCAGATATAATAAGATATATTAAGATATAATATAGTAAGAGTTGCACAAAGATGGGTGGACACACTGTATACTGTACTGTGCCTCAGATTTTAAAAGAGACACGCAAAGATAGTAAAATACTGCAGCTGGAAATGACCTCCAGGAGAGAAATGCATCTCTTTGTTATAGCATTGTGATGGGAATTAACTTAATAAGGAACTCCAAGGTTTCTGTTGGTTGCCAAATCAAGAATGTCCCTGGATAGCCAACCATTCTACCCATCCTTGTGTGTGTTTGGGGGAAGGGTTTGGGGAAAGAATACTGAAAAGGTGTTTTGAAAGGAGAAACTTTGAGGGGTAAAGATGTGTTTCCAATGACAGTGATGGTGGTCAACATCAGGGTTAAGATATCCATGTTCCTTACTTACCACACTGTAGTTAATATCTGTCTTTTCCTTTGTTCCTTATTTCGTCTTTCCACCCTGCCTCCCTCCTTCCTTTCTCTCTCTCTCTCTCTCTCTTTCTTTCTTTCTTTCTTCCTATAGAAAAAAAAAAAAACCCAGCAGCTATAAGCTAGTACTATAGAAAAAAAAATAAACAATGAGTATAGGAAGAGAAGGGAGGAAAAGTGAAAAGAAAGCAGAAAGGACAAACAGAAGGAAACATAGAGGAATCTAAAGGGAGATAGGAAGGAACATATCTCAACTCTAATTGCCTCCTGAGAAAAGTGAAAGAAAAGTCCAAATTTGGATAAATATTTTATTAATAACATTAAAAAACCAGAGATTCCCCAGCTGGTTAAGTCCTGCAAGACTCTACATAATATTCATCTGCAGCCTGCTTCTTTCTCTGTTTCCCTCTTTGTAATCAAGTTTATGGAATAGTGAATAGTTTAAAAATGTGTGATGTGAACCACACAAGGATAAAAGGTAAAATTCAATTATGAGGGCTTAACTTCTTATGATTTATCAATGTCAGTGAAATGCTAATGAAAGATTCTTTTATTAAAACATTTTTTGTATTCCTCAGTAACATTTCTGTAGATCAGAAATGTATGCAATAGTCTTAGCAAGCTATAAAAACAATGCTTTCCTTATTTCATCATACTCATACCCAGTAGATTCTCAGTAAAAAAGAAAATTACTGTAGCTCATAGTATAGAGTTCATTATTGATTATTGATTATTCATTATTGAGGGAAATTAGTGTGTTTCTCAACTCAGATAACTATAACCTACTATGAGGCCTCAGTAGCTAAGTAGAGAGGCAGTGATATGAAGAGCCTAGTAGAAATAGTCAGAAGACATAGACAGCAATGAAATTCTGTAGTTGTCTGGCTTATATCATTACCACTCAATGAACTCACTAGATCAAACTCTGAATAAGGCTGTATGGTGATGGATATTAACCAGACTTATGGTGGTGATCATTTACCAATTATACATGATGTTGTACAACTGAAACGAATATAATGTTCTATGTCAATTATTTCTAAGATTTAAAAAAAATTGAGAGAAGAAAAAAGTCTGAAAACCACCCTCCTTCTCTTTCACACATTAAAAAAAAAAAAACAAACCAAACCAAACAAAAAGCTGATTCTACTTTTCCAATATCTTTAAAATCTGTACATTTATCTCCATCCTAATGGGATCATTTGGGAGGTTTATATAACACAGTACTTTACAGTGCTTAAGAGCAAGAGTTCTACAGTCTGACCAACTGTGTTGAAACCCAGATTCATGACTTAATTCACTCTGTAATCCAAAGAAAGTAAATAACAAGTACCTTTTATCATGTATTTTTATCACAAAATAGAGATAATAAAGATAAAAACCTTAAGTATGTTATTAGTTTTAAAGTGATAATTTTTTTAAAAGATTTTATTTATTTATTTGACAGAGAGAGAAAGAGAGAGATCACAAGTAGGCAGAGAGGCAGGCAGAAAGGGAGGGGGAAGATGGCTCCCTGGTGAGCAGAGAGCCTGATGCGGGGGCTCAATCCCAGGATCTCAGGGTCCTGAGCTGAGGGGAGAGGCTCAACCCGCTAAGCCACCCAGGTGCCCCTAACTGATAATTTTTTAAAGCACTTTGAAGCATGTTCCAAAGAGACTGGTTGTCCATCATTCCCTAGATATCTTCAAGCAGACTGATTTTTAAAAATGCACATTGACTGGATTCAGGCTAAAATCCAAATGCTTTCACTAGGATTGGATGGTTTTTCCTATCATGATCCTACTCCTTCTCTAAGCACCAGTCTTAGTCTTTGCCCCACACTTTTCCCATGTCTCCTCTCTTCCTCCCCTATCCGACGTCTTTCCTTTCACCCTTCATTGTAAAGTAAGGATGCGCCATGAGCTGGGAGATGGGGAAGACTCACCAGACTGAGCACCAGCATGGAATCCTGTCTCTGTTTTATCTCACCTGCTCAGTCTTTATGAGGGTGCTGCTCTTTGCCTGGGAGGAGATTGCAACAGGAAATTCCCTGGAGCCAGTTTGGTAAAAAACACAAAGTCTCTGAGGATTCTAGTGTCGAATTCTGATTCAAAAAGAGAGAACCATTAGGGGTCCCTGGCTTGGAAAGAAATGAAGGCAGAGGAGTGAGACTTAGGTCAGTGAGATGACAGGAGGACCCAGTACTCCTCCCAGTACAAAAACACAGATTTAACAAGCACTGATGGATGGAAAGGCCTTTATGAGAGTTCCAGAATTTAGATGAGAGATTACAGGACTCTAGTGGTACATAAAACAAAAGACAAATTGGAAAGGATAAGAAGAAAAGTTTCAAAACAAAAGACAAATTGGAAAGGATAAGAAGAAAAGTTTCATTTATCCACATCCCCTCTACCCTAGCCTGGTACTTTTCTGCCCCAGGAGAGCTTCCCTCAGCCCCTGAGTTCTCTCATGGGGGAAAGAAAGGGCAAGCCTGCCCCCAGATCTGTGTGTGTGTGTGTGTGTGTGTGTGTGTGTGTGTGTGTGTGCATGCATGCGTGTGTATACACATGTATGTATTCAAAGAAGCATTGTCAGTTCTCACTATCCTCAGTAGCTATGTTCTATAAAGTCACCTTGAACACCGAATTAGGAAATTTGGTGCCTTTGCTCTTAGGGGAAATGTACAACATTTTTGTCAATCCATCAATACATACATTTTTTAATGTGTTTTTCTGTGAGAGACACTTCCTGTACTACATAGTTCTTACAGGTTGGTCATGGCTCTTATGATTAATCATGCAGTCTTTAAAGGATTGAAAGCCAGGAGCTTTGGAGGCCACTTGTGTTTCATTCACCAGTATCCGTGTACAACAGAGAGTCTCACTGGTGTTGAAAACCCGATTTCTACATAATCCTTTTCCTGTACTCTTAGTAGGCACTTTAAAATCTCTTCTGCAGCCTCCTAATTAGCAAAATCTGCCTTGACTCTAAGTTTATTATTGTATATCCCTCACTGCTTTTTGAAATGTACTAGCAAACCCAGTGCTATCCAACAAGAGCTTGATTTTATTTTTTTCTCTGACCCCATCTTTGACCTCACCACAATGCTGTCTATTGCACTTTTTTTTTAATTAGTTGTCATCTCTTGACTCCACAAATTTATCCTCTTTATAATCTTTTCCATATTTATATCACATGCTACAAATGTTACTTTAGTACTCTCCAGAGTGGCTTCATATAGAGATGAATTTCATCTTCCTTTGTCTGGGTGTATCTTATTTTTGATTCATTAACTTTGAATCATAAGCAACACTGCTATAACTCACACTTGAATGAAGTTTATCCAAAATGGTTATTTTTTCCATAAAGTACAGTACAACCATCTTGCACTTAGGAACACTAGAAAAGTATTATTTAGCTGCAATACTTTCCATGAATAAATAATAAGATAGTTATTTACTGTGTTGCACTTCAACACTATCCTGGAGGGCTATGTTAAACAGCGGAATCAACAAAGAGCAGAAAAATAAGAAAAACCTGGCCTTAAATCAAATGTAAAAACACTCATTTATAGCTGAAATGGGAAGTAAGAATCTCACCTTGTTCAGCCTCAGGTGCGAATGTGATCATCTGGCACTGAAATTTTTCACATCTCTTTGCACATTGGCAAATGACAGCTGAAGTGCCATAAGAATTTATTTGGGGTTACAAATAAATTTTAAGGAGTAGGCAAACTAGTAAATATGGAATTCACATATGATAGAGCCCCACTGTGTATATATAATTTATAAGATTCATACTCAAAACATAAATAAAGCATATAAATAAATGTAAAAATAATATGATAGAATTCCAACTTCTACAATTTAAATATTGGTGAGATTGACAGAAAATTATTTAAAAACTATTCAAAGCTCTCAAAGGAGGCTGGAATGCATGTAAGAGCACGATAAATCTAGATGGCTGAAAGGATTGCATGTTTAAAGCTGTCACATTTTCTACAGCAATGTTTAGATGCAACTCAACTTTCATCAAAATCCCCTTTTGATTAATTTCATATAATTAAATTTTCAGTGAAATTTATTCTGAGGAATTATGAAAAAATATGGTACATGTCACAACATGAAATTTAGACTATGAGATAAAATGTTAAAGTCTGGGTCCCTGGGTTACTTAGTGGGTTAAAGCCTCTGCCTTTGGCTCAGGTCATGATCTCAGGGTCTTGGGATTGAGCCCCACATCAGGCTCTCTGCTCAGGGGGGAGCCTGCTTCCTCCTCTCTCTCTGGCTGCCTCTCTGCCTACTTGGGATCTCTGTCTGTCAAATAAATAAATAAATCTTTAAAAAAAAAGTTAAAGTATAATATGATTTGAATATTCTAAATTATATGAATATGAAAATCATAAAATAAAATCAACCAAATATCAAAGTGACATTATGGTTGTTTGTTTTTTATTTTTTATTTTAATTTAATTTAATTTTTTTTTTTAAAGATTTTATTTATCTGTTTGACAGACAGAGATCACAAGTAGGCAGAGAGGCAGGCAGAGAGAAAGGGGGAAGCAGGCTCCTCTCCGAGCAGAGAGCCCGATGTGGGGCTTGATCCCAGGACCTGAGATCATGACCTGAGCTGAAGACAGAGGCTTTAACCCACTGAGCTTCCCAGGTGCCCCTGTTTTTTTATATTTTCCTTTGTTACAAATAAAGGAGAGGGGTGCCTGGGTGGTTCAGTCAGTTAAGTATCTTCCTTCAGCTCAGGTCATGATCCCAGAATCCTTGGATCAAGCCCCACATCAGGATCTCTCTTGAGTGGGGAACCTGGTTCTCCCTCTCCCTCTGCCTGCCGCTCCCCTGCTTGTGTTCTCTCTCTCTCCCTCTCTCTGTGAAAAAATAAATAAAATCTTTTAAAAAAGGAAAAATCAAGATAAACAGGCATTGTTTAAAGTGAAGGAACTAGACACTTTTCTATCCTAACTTCATACAAATACTTGATGTATTTAAGAACAATCCATTCCGAGACTCCAGCAACCCCGCCAAGAGGAAGGCTCCAGAGACAGTTCAGAAAAAACTCTCTCGCCTTCCCCTCACCCTTCTGGGATTCTCCTGTTACTAAAAGGTTAGCTCTAAAGACTTAGAACTTGAGTTCTGAACTCAAATTTAACCCCCAGTGGTTTCTTGACAGGAGGGGAGACCGTCCCCACTCTATGCCCATGAGAGCCTTAGAAATCAGCAGACATGTCTATAACTGAGCACATCTAGAAACCTAAAAGGTGTTGAGAGAAGGAAAATCTTCCACAGACCATCCTCATCATCCTCCTCACAGAACACCTGGTAATGTCTGCAGTGTAAATACTATATGTACCTAATATATTATAATTCATGTTGATCTATTGGATCAGGGTTTTCTTTTTTTATTTTATTCCTCCCCCAAAGCAGGTGTGAGGTTTTTTTTCCCTTCCAATCCCTCCTGTTTTCCATGCTGTGTAGTCAGACAAGGAATCAAATGCTAAGAGAATTTGATTTTGCTGGAAGCTAATCCCTGGGTATGTCTTAACGATTTTATATTAGAATCAGGAAAACTATTAATGCACTGTAGTGTTTGGAGATAGTGTGGACTATAATAAATTTATAGTGATTCCACTGGTTGTCTTAAATTTATGCTGAAATTATTTACCATAAAAATAAGAACACTCCCTTGTCTTCTTTCCTATTTTTATTCATTCATTGGAACAAATGGATATATGACAATACATGGCTTCTGCCAAGTAAGAATTTGCAATATAATAAAGGAGAAAAACATGCAGATATATGAAATACAATATGAGAAGATATAGAAGATAGGTAAGTACACATGTCAGTGTAACACTTGAGGATGGATATCCATGATGGTCCAAAGTTCCTAGAAAAATTTTCTCACAGAGGCTGATATGTGAGCAGGATCTTCAAGGTTAACTAGGTTACCTAGGGTTTGCATGTGTGAAGAAATGCCATGACAAACAAAGAGACAGGTCTTTTTGTTTTGAATTGAGTAGGTGACCAGTTCTCTATATGCAGAGAGATATAGAGAATATATTTGAAGAGGTTAAAAAATTTGCTAATATTTTATAAGACATGGAAGGCCACATTTTCTTTGTAATTTCTTGGTTTGTATTATTTTCTGGCAAATAACATTTGTAACTGCATTATTTATTTACTTGCCTTAAACTAAACATGTAATACATTAATATATAAAATATATTGGCACTCTTTAAAAATGCCAAGCTATAAAGATACAGCTAAATTATACTGTCTATGCCTCTTTCCATCCGCTCCACATTATAGATCTCTCCTCCATTGTCTATGTATCCTTTTTACATAGTTCTTATGTTTATAAAATTTGCATTATAAATGTACACATATGCACATACAGTATGCTCTTAATTTTTGCATAATTTGTCAATGTTAATGGAAAAATCAAACTTTTGCTCCTTCTTTATTTGAATGTCAGTTTACATAAATACACTTTACTTATTCTAAGCACTTCTATAATATAAAGATTACACAGATTTGTAAGGTCATTATTACTTTACTGATAGACATTTTGAATGACTCACTATTAATTCTATCACAGGCATTTTTACATGAGAATTACTGTATATACTTTCATATGTATTTCTCAACATTATTCCCTAAATGGCAAGTAGTGAAATTGCTCTGCCCAGAACTTTGTTTTTAATAAGAATAATACTATGCAATTTTCCTCTAAGAGTAATTCTCTCTAATCAATTGGGCATAAGAATCACATGTTAACCCAAACCTCATTAATACTTATCATCATCAATCTTGAAATTCTGTTGGTTAAAAATATAATACTGTATGAATTGTATCATATTCATTTAATTTTTAATTTCCTGATTTCCACTAAGAATAAGCCTATGTGATTGAACATTTGCATTTACTTCAGTGTGAATGTTTGCTCTACATAATCTGTCCATATATTTTTTTTATTTTTGAATATTTATTTGTTTGTTTTAAGAAAGAAAGTGAGACAGGAAGTGAAGGAACAAACGGAGAGGGAGAGAATCTCCAGCACACTGTCCACTGAGCATGGAGCCTGACCTGGGGCTTCATCTCAGGGCCCTGAGGTCATGACCTGAGCCCAAATCAAGAGTTAAATATTCAACTAACTGAGCCACCCAGGCACACCTGTCCACATGTTTTCTGTCATTAAAATATATTTAAATTGTGTAATGGCATAGAGCAAGTAGAAGAAATGAAGGAAAACTGCATGAGAAAGATGAGAATGTTGATGAAATTACAAATATAGGTAAAAGGACATGAAATTTCATTTCAGGTTAAAGGAAGGAGAGTATGTGAAAATGTACTAGCTCAATGTGTTACATGTACGTAAACATAAAGGTAAGAGGTTAAGGCTGACAAACCTGTCTGGTGGCAAATGTTAATTTTGTCTCTGAGGTTGAGAGGTTAATTTTCCCTCTGAGAGGTCATCTGTTGAAAGTGCAGGAGGGTTAATTAAGAAGAGAAAGGCTTGGATTTGGATCAGTTCCTTTATGGAATATAATAGTTGGGGACTTCTGAACAGTATTCATAATCAAATTAATGGTGATGGTTTTCTTTATTGTTAGGTACAGAACAAGTCCTCCTCTTCTTCTTATATGCACAATTGCAAATAGACTGTCACATGCTTAGGGCAGTTTTTATCACCACAGTTAAGAATAAGGGCTTTAGGGGCACCCAGGAGGCTCAGTTGGTTAAGAGTCTGCCTTTGACTCAGGTCATGATCCCAGGATCCTGGGATCGAGTCCCACATCAGGGTCCCTACCTAGCAGGAAGCCTGCTTCTCCCTCTGCTTGTGATCTCTCCTCTGCTTGTGATCTCTCTCTCTCTCTCTCTCTCTCAGATAAACAAATAAAATCTTAAACAAACAAAAAAAGAATGTGGTCTTTAGAATCAGTGTGTGTAGCTAGAAACAGGTCTATCATTTACTAGCTATATAAAATTCTAGAAGTTACTTAAATTATTCTCATTTTAAAATGGAGATAAAATTTATTTTTTTAAATTACTGACATATTATATATTATTTGTTTCAGGGGTACAGGTCTATGATTCACCAGTCTTATGCAATACATAGCACTCACTACAACATGTACCCTCCCCAATGTCCATCACCCAAGCACCCCATCCTTCCCACCCCCCCTCCACTCTAACAAACACAATAATATTTATTATTATAAATATGTATTATAAATAATATGTGGAATGTTTTCAGGAAAAGAACTGACTCACATCAAGCATTTAAAAATGTTTAACTCTTACACTATTATATAACTCCCCAATGGATTGGTTGCCCTGGATTTATCTTCTATCCCAACTCATAGCATGCCTCAGACAGAAATGTCATTACATAAATGTCCCATAGTTCCTTGACCCACCTATCCTGCTGTATTTGCATTCAAAAGAGAATATCCACCTCTAGGGATCTGGAAGGCCAAATAACCCCAGCAAGCAGAAACTGTGGGTATGAAACGTGTCATCACTCTCACTACAGATTGATGCTCAGTGTGCTATACATATTCCAATCCCAGTTTCAGTGGACACTGGCTTAAGGATGATTTTTCCAAATCACAATGCCCTTTAATCTTCAACTGTCTATAATAGTGGTAAAAAAGGACTGTCTGTGGAACAGTGTCAATTGTGCTTCTAAGAAGAAGAGAGGAAAAAGATCTGTTTATTATGGGATGAGTATGGCTTTCAGAAAGTTCTACTAGTCTTAAGAAATGGAAGAAGTATCATCCGCAAATCACAACATGGGGTGGGGAAGGGGTCAGCCAATGCAAGAGAAGTGTGCAGAACAAAGGAAAGGTCATGAGGGGAAGTTTGGATGAATTTGCCTGGAGAGGGAGCCAGTGGAGAGCCAGTCTGAGTAATTTGACTAACTAGATTCATGTAAGGAAGTGAAGGAAATTATTTTTAGTGGATATAATCACATTTGTTGTAATTCTTGCTTGTGCAGTCAAAAGTAAACACAAAGGTGTCACCATCGGAAAGTCACAAACAATGCAATGAGCTGTTCACTTCCTGACACAGTGTTATCAACCCCACTCTTGTCATCATGCTGATTGAGTTCCAGGTTGGTGTGAATAACTTCCTTCTGGTCATTCCAAAGCAAGCAACACATCTCCGAAATTTGGCATTCCATTCTCAATGCTACACCCTATAAACTGGCATCTTTGCATGTCCCAGACTAGGATGACTTAAATATTTTTCTAAAGGTACATTTTCTATTCAAAGCTTCCTGTTATTCCTTCTTTCTGTGTAATCTATGTCTTACTACTGTTTCTATGTCCACCAAACCCATGACTCTTACACATTTTTTATATGATTCTACATATATGTTTACAAATTCATGTATCTTAATGAAAGAAGTTAGTTGAAGGAGATATTCATTACATACAGTGAAGTTTCAATGATTAAGCATACAGCTATTCCACTGTGCATCTACACTTGTGTTTATCTTATTTTTTAGGTTTTATTTAAATTCCAATTAGTTAAAATACAATGTACTATAAGTGTTGTATATAAATACTGAATCACTAAATTATACACCTGAGAGTCTTACACATTTTTTAGATTTCAGTTGGCATTACTTTCTTCTCAGTGGATAGAAGACTTTGGATTTTCATACATTTAGCTCTGATTTTTGGTACCTGCATATTTTCCCTCATTTGGCATCTACAGATCAGCCATATTACAAATTACAATAATGAAATAAGATCTCACCATCAGATATAATGGTGAAATAATTTATAAACATTCATAGATATTGTAATGACTCCCTGACATACAATTCCCTGCATTTTGGCTGACTTAACTCATCAAAGGTTTGAAAATTTGTAAGCTATTACTTTTACTTGGTGTAGAGAAAAATTCATGAAGAGAAAGCTAAAATTCTGACACCTGTTATGTCAGCATACAATAAGACCAATGTCCATCCATCAGCCTTCATTCTCATTTGCATTTCTGGGCTGGAGGCTTCCCACATCTGGATCTCCATCCCCTTTTGTGTGGTCTACATCTTGTCCCTCCTGGGAAACTGTTCTGTTCTGTTTATCATCAAAACAGACACCAGCCTCCATGAGCCAATGTACCTCTTCCTCTGCATGCTGGCTCTGGCTGATCTTATTGTGTGCACCACAGCTGTACCAAAACTTCTTAGTCTTTTCTGGTTCCATGATGGAGAGATTCGCTTTGAAGTCTGCCCCACTCAAGTTTTCTGATTCACTGTTGTTCCACCATGGAATCTGGCTTCTTCCTGGCCATAGCTTTTGACCATTATGTAGCCATTTGTAACCCATTAAGACATTCAGCTATTCTGACACATGCTGTGATTGGGGGGATGGGCCTAGGTATAGTACTCCAGGGCATAGCACTTCTTAGTCCTCACCCCTTTCTGTTACGTTGGCTTCCCTACTGCAGAACCCACACACCTACTGTTCCCACACCTACTGTGAGTTCATGGCCCTCATCAAGATTGCCTGTGCTGAGACAAGAATCCATAAAGCCTACAGCCTCATTGTTGACTTCCTTACTGGTGGGGTAGACTTCATACTAATCATTTGTTCTTATGTTCTCATACTTCACACTGTCTTCCACCTCCCATCCAAGGAGGCCCAACTCAAGACCTTGGGCACCTGTGGTTCCCATATCTGTGTCATCTTAGTGTCTTATACTCCAGCCTTCTTCTCTTTTCTCACCCACAGGTTTGGGCACCATGTGGCTCCCCATGTCCATTTCTAGCTTCCGGCCAACATCTATCTTCTGGTCCCACCCATGATGAATCCTATTATCTATGGGGTAAGGACCAAGAAGATAAGGGACAGATTCCTTAAGTTTTTCAGTTTTTCAAAGCCTTCAGTTATGTTTTCTGGGTTGATGAGTAATATATGAACAAATATCATCTATCTTTGAATGACTTCTTCATGAGGCTCCTCTTTTAATAATCAGAGGGCATGAGTTTTTCTGTGGGAAGTAACTCATTCATAAACATATATTTTATGTTGTAGCAATAATTATGTGTTATTGAGTATGAATCTACTACAATATTAGAATGTTATTTCCTAAAATACAAAAAACAAGCAAACAAAATTTAGAATTATCTGTGGTGAAAAATAAGAGAGATTTAAAATTAACATGATATATAATCACATATTTTTCGTTTACTGGTAACTGGTAAACAGTTACTGTTAACTGGTAATCCTGATTTACCAGTTAAGACTTTCTACCAGATTTACATATTTTATCTCTCTCTCTTTTGTATTTTTGCCCCAGTCATCTCTTCTTGACTAAATGTCCCTCTTTCTCAAGAACATACCTCACCACTTTCTTAATGAGAGTTTTTTGATGCTAACTTCTGTGTTCTGTGTTTAATGATTTCTTTGTCTTCATGATGATACCTTTTAGCTACACAGTTCCACTCTCCAGTTATAACATTTCCTTAGTCTTTTAGACATTATTCTACAGTCTTCTAGAAACTATCATTACTTTGAAGAAAACTGTTGTTGACCAAATTGTCAATAATTTGTAGGTAATTATCTTTTCTGTCTGACTGTCGTTAGATCCTATTGAGTTCTTGGGTGTTCTATAGTTTCACAAGGGTAAATTTCACAGATATTATTCAAGTGAGAAAAATTACATACACTGTGATTCTGTTTAAATGAAACTCTAAGGAAGGATAAGTAGTGTGGAGGTAGTATTCAGGCATCCATGTTTTAAGGGCCTGTAGGTGATTTTTAAATGCAGCTAAAACTGAGCTGTGGCTATGTACATTGGGGAACAGAGACATTAGTTGACCACAGAGTTAGTATTTCAGTCAAGCACTTCATCTTTCAAGCTAAATTGTGAAAAGAATCAACATTTGCTAAGCATTTACTAGATTCTAATATCTTTATTATTTTAATACATAAACTTCACAATATATTGTAGAATAAATTATCATAAATCCTCCCATGATAAGTAACTCAACAAACTCCTATTCAATGGCTAGTTTAGAGGTGCTAGGATTAGAAGTCTGTCTAGCACTAATGCCATAATTTTCTTATACTCTCACAATGGTTCCATATACACCCAAATCACTCAATGGGACTCCTAGGAACACAGCTTCTCACAGGTGAGCTGTCATAATTGTTGCTACTGGTCATTGCATTCTTCATAACCACACTCAGTTTAGATCCATTTAGCTTGTATTTACTTGTGGAACAGAATTCACTGGGGATATAGGAATTACTGAGGCAAAGTTTGTAAACAGTTTCAGAGTCTCAGAGGTGCACAGAATCAATATATCCATTCTTTCCATCTGATTCCTAAAAAGATCGAGATTGAAGAAAGACATGGAAGATGTGAGTTGAAAATATCCTCTTTCTTAGTAATGAAGTCTATTCTAGAGGACCAAGTGTGGTATAAGAGTCAGTGAACACTTTAACTAAACCCCAGAGTTAGGCATATAGTCCTAATCAAATCATGAAGACTTACTACATGGAGGAGCACCAGAGAACACAGGACTGCCTTAGAAAGTCTCACTACCAAGAAGTGTGTATGTTGGGGTGGGAGAGACACAGGGAAAAGGGTCTTAATTACACTCACTCAATGCATTCCTACTGAATTTTCCAATGTGCAGCTTCTCCCTAGTACATAGTGAATAAGGATAGAAAAAGGATGGAGTTTATAATACATGAACATAAAGAATTGGCTAGAAATATTTTGTTGCTATAGTCTGATATAGTTTATTCAGATGTAATAAACATTTACTTTCAGTATAGTAATGTGTAACACTTTTAAAATGTGTGCATTCTCATAGTCAGCCTGAGTTCTTTATATCAACCCATTAAATTCTCATGCAAACTAAAAATGATTTTTAGGATTAATATCCACATTTTACAAATAAGGAAACTGAGAAATAGAGAAATCAGTGGACTTTCTCATAGTCATAGAGATGGTTAAAAATGGAGATAGAGGGGCATCTGGGTGGCTCAGTGGGTTAAAGCCTCTGCTTTCGGCTCAGGTCATGATCTCAGGGTCCTGGGATTGAGCCCCACATCGGACTCTTTGCTCAGCAGTGAGCCTGCTTCCCCCTCTCCCTCTCTCTGCCTGCCTCTGCCAGCTTGTGATCTATGTCTGTCAAATAAATAAATAAAATCTTTAAAAAAATGGAGATAGAGTTTGAACATAGGAAGTTTGACACCAGGTTTATATTCTCAACCATTACTCTATACTTAGTTACATATTAACATTTTCACCCTGATATATTAATTTGACAAGAGCTAAGATAAAATTAGAAAGGAGATATAGAATCAGTCTAGGCTAGGGATTATAGAAAGTCAAGAATAGTTTCAGAAGATAGCACATCAGGAACATCAGGTAGGCAACGAAGCAAATTTCCTGTGGATTAGGCCAGCTTAAGTAGGTAGTATGTGGAGTGTGTGGTATATGTGGAGTATGTGTGTATGTGTGTGTGTGTTTGTGTGTATTGGACATTAGAGTGGTATCCATTTTTGCGTGGTATCCAATTCTGCATTCATTTCACTTTCTAAGTTTTATCCCATTTTCTCCATCTAACAATCACCCAATTTGATTATTAACCAAGTTTCAACTTTCTAGAATGATAGTTTTCAAACTTTAGGCTTAAAATACATATTCCTTAGGCCTTTTTTAAAACTATTAGACTCAAAATTACTGAGGTGTATCCCATAAAAAAAATCTCATTTACTTTTCATCAATCATTCTATATATTTATAATTCAGTGATCCAATGTCCATGCCACAGTTTTAGCATGCTGAGAATAAACACACAGATACCCTACTCAGAGAATATGGCATGAGTTAAAATTCCTACAGAGTTTTATAGTTCTTACTTCAAATACAAAAGGTTGGAAAGAATGTCACTTAAAACATTATGACAAAAACTAAGTGGTGAATAATAATAATTAAAAAACTCACTATTTTCTTGGACCTGTCAGAAAGTTAAAATCACAATGAGAATAACTAATTCAAAATTTAAGGAAAGATAGGTAACTCTGAAAAGAGATGGAACATGATCCTGTGCATACTAGGGGCATGTGTCAGATACTGTACAAGCCACAATAAAGAATTTGTTAAAATTTAAACCACATTATTCACAGCTGAGTATAAACCTATATGAAATACAGAATATCTGGGAGTAATATATATATATGACACAAAGGGGAATTCACACTTACTCATGTTTTTCTCCCTAGACTAGACCAGGTACTCATAAGAAAATCTGAGTGTAGGACTAGACCTTCATCATGAACCAGGACTGGTGGAGGGGAATAGCTGTCATTATAAGATGGGAAAGACTCCTCATTCAGGTTCTTTCCCCTAAGGAACAAAAGCCATCACTTGGAGGAAGAGCACAAGAGGAGACCCACTGCTGCTGAGCCAAAGGAGCAAAAACAAACTCTATAACCCAGGGTGGGACAAGTTCCTTAGACATGTCCTACGGTGCTAGGCAAGGGGCAGAATCACTGAGGACATTTCATTTTCAAGACTCGGGAACATACTACCTGCCCAAGACAGGCTAAATCAGCCCAAATGGTATTTAATGTCCTCTGGCTCTTACCACCAGATTATCAGGGTTTGAGGAACAAGTAACAGTGCTCTACACGTGAGGGAGTGTGCAGAACATGGAGGGTGGCCTTATTGCAGCACAGGAACAAAGAGAAGATCTAACATTGACAGTGGGGTAGACATCAAGAAAACCTAACTTATCAGCCACACCCTGAATACAAGGTAAAGTTAGAGGAATGTGATACATTCACTGAGGACATTCAAAGCAAAAGCATGAAGAATGCGATGACCTGAATAGTCCTTTACCTATGAAATAAGTTGAATCTGTACTTAGCAACCTTCTAACACAGACTTCAGGCCCAGGTGACTACATTGGTGGATTTAGCTATTTAAAGGCTAAGAACCAATTTTCCAAAAACTAGCCAAAACACATATAAACAGATTGAACTCTAACCAAATCATTCAAGATATAATTGAGACCACATCATTAAAATCCACTTCATAAGTAGAATAAATATATAGATAGTGATTGAGTTCAGGGTCACAACAGGGTTCCAGGAACAGTCACTGGTACTTATAAATTATACAGCATAACTGACAGCTTCAAATTCAGGATGTGATGTCAATTAATATAAACTCCCTTGAAGAATTTATGACAGCAACTCTTCTATTATAATAAATATAAGTAGGATATTTTTTTTTTCTAAATGTCATGCTATGGAATATTAGTGTCATATTTTGGTCAAAGGAGCAATCCAAAGCCAGTATTATCTTAAAGTTTCAAATGAATATTTGTTAGTTGAAAGATCTGAGAAATTCTGCAGTGAAAGTATAGCTAAAAATTTAATTTTATTGGTCAAAATTTACAAATATATTTCTCCTGACTTCTTTCTACAGATAATGTCAATAATACCACCTAGAACTAGAGAACACTGAATAATGTCATATGGCACAAGAGTACACAGATACACACTTGGCTAATACTGGACTTGGAACATTGCTAAAATTTCCTGCTTTCCATGAGAGAGAAACTCCTCTGTGAAATGTCACAAGACAGAAACAGAACTGTTTGAAAAATAATAGTTTGTTTGAAAAAACAGATCTATAAATTAGGCTCTATAAATACTCATCCATCTAAAAGGAACACAACACAGGTTTAAAATAAAAACAGACTATGAATTTTAAAAGATTACCAAGTTTGTACAATTCTGTTCATGATAGAAAATCTCTACTTTTCTCACATGATTATCATAGTCACAGGATCAATTTCATGTCTAAGAACATTAATATGGTAGGGTCAGAAAAGCATTCTTTATGAGAGGGAAGCCAGACATGTGGGAAGTGTTTTATCATCTATTATTTTGGGAACCAGCATAATAAGGGCAATGTACTATCTTCGTTTAAATTAGGATATAAGGGAATTTATGGGCTTTATAATTATAATTTAATAATTATTAAAAATTATAATTTATAATTATTCGTGTGGTGTCTTCTTTTTGGAGGGTTGGTTTTGCTTCAAAATGATGTTAACTGAAGAATGTGATGTGTTCAGTCCTAATGAAAGTAGAACAAAGTGTTTGTTCTCTTCCACATGGGGAAACTGAATTATTTTTATACAATTGAAAATCATAAGAAACTTTTATTCATGCATTTGACATGGGTCTTGCCTTCCATTTTCTGGGTTTGGGAAGGAGGCTCACAGGTCTTCCCTGAGAGGGGTCTGTGTAACTTCCAAAAGTTCTTTCCCCATTCTGAACAAAGACAATCAGTGCTGCTCCTTTCCTTAATTTGATTGTTTACAAGAGTTATGTTGTTTTCTTGGAAAAGAGTTTCAGCACCTGTTCTCTAATCTGCTTAGTTCTGACCCCATAGATTACAGGGTTCAGAGCAGGTGGAATGACTACGTAGAAATTAGCCAAAAGGATGTGGATATAGCGTGGAATATTCCGGCCAAACCTGTGGGTCATAAATGAAAAAAATGCAGGAGTGTAGAAAGCCAACATGACACACACGTGAGAGCCACAGGTGCTCAGTGCTTTGAGCCGGGCATCATGGGAAGGCAGTCGAAAGACAGCACGAAGGATCTGGACATAGGAAATGACAATAGCTATGATGTCCAACACCAGGATAGAGATGGCACATAAACCATAGATGATGTTGACCCTGATGCTGGCACAGGACAGGCGGGCAATGCCCATGTGCTCACAGTAAGTGTGAGGAATAATTTGGTGTCCACAAAATGGTAACCGTAGGATGAGTAGAACAAAGGGTATAGCGAAAGACAAAGGTCTCAGTAGGATTATCATTGCAATGATGACTACCACCTTGTTTGTCAACACCAGTGTATACTGAAGAGGGTTACAGATGGCCACATAGCGATCATAGGCCATGGCCACAAGCACTGCCGACTCCATGCCGGTGCAGAGGTGGATAAAGAACATCTGAATGAGACATCCCTCAAAGGAGATTTCTCTCAGGTTGAACCAGAATATGCCAAGCATCTTGGGGATGGTGGATGTGGACAGGCCCAGGTCGATAGATGACAGAATGGCCAGGAAGTAGAACATGGGCTGGTGGAGGCTGCTCTCAGTCTCAATCACAGAAAGGATGCTGATATTCCCAAGAACAGCTGTCAGGTACACAGCAAAGAAAGGGAAACCAATCCACATATGTATATGTTCCAGACCAGGGATCCCCAGAAGGAAGAAAGAGTAAGGATGAAATAGGGTGGTATTAAGTGAGACCATCTTCCTGGGATATTTTTATAGTAAAAGATATTATATATCAAATACCTCCCATTCACTGAATAAGCCTCCTCCTTGCTTAGCACACAGAGAAAATGAAAGACTCAGTGAAACCTTTATTGTACCTACCCATAATTGAGACCTGAAAGTGTACAAAATTGAATGGTAAAATGAAGCCACATGATTTCAGTATACATTATCATATATATTAAATTAAATTAAATTAAATATTGTTATTCAACCAAAATTTTCTGAGTACCTTATATAGATGTGCCAAGTTCTGTGCTAAGGCTGATAGCAAAAGATGAGTTAGGGAAGGTTCCTTTTATGATGGAACTTAAAGCTTTAGTGGTTGAAACAGTTATGCAAATGAACCATTTTAATTAAGAAAATAAGTGCTAAGATAAAGCTTTTCGCTTGCTTCTTAAATGCACAAAATATTTCCTGAACGTTATTTAGTATTTTATAGAAATATTATTGGATTTATAACTATAAACATTATGTACATGGTAGAAACATAAACATAAATGCAATAACAACCATTATGATTCTGCATGTATCACATTTCTGAGCTGATATATATAATGTGTCTTCAAGGAAACATCAAGTGCACCAAACCAGAAATTTCTAAGACATTTTTGGATCTAGGTAGGCTTCTCACTGTTTAAGTCCCCAAGAAAGTTTTTCATGCTGTAGTCATCTTCTGATCTCTACTTTCTTCCTGGTACCAATATCAGAGATTAAATCTGCCTTGAGGTTTTATCAAGAAGCCATACCAAACTTTATTTCAAGATAATCCTTTTAATCTGGGTCTGCTTAGAAAAATATTCACATATTCCTCTTCATTTCTGTTCTGATGGTAGGTAAATAGAGCCTTGCCCTTTAAGTGTCTTCTTGCTGATGTCTGTCCAGAAAGAAACACAGATCTACACATGGGCACAGAAACATTAATGTACAGTTTTATAAAATATCACAAAATTCACAAATATAGTAAATTAATTTATGCACACCACTCCTGGAAACTAAATTCTTCATTTATCTGACTAAATAATTTATTACAATATATATGCTTTAATAACTCTAAGCACATTCTGATTAAAACCTCTTGCCTTCTCTTTCTTATACATCCATATGGATAGATGATAGATAAATAAATGATGGATGATAGATAGACAGAGAGACAGGCAGATAGATAGAGACATGTCTGCACACAGAGAGAGAAGGTCTGGAACTCAGTAGATGTAAGAATTACAATTTTAAGAAGTTACCACTAGCAGGAAAGTAGATCTAATCCATACCACTAGAAGGCTATCTCCTTACTGACATGACAATTTTGGAAGAATCTGGAGGGCTGAGGTAAATGTATTATTGTTATAGATCACCTTTGATGTACTCTACTCCCTATAGATAGGATTAGACCTTTCCCTTGTCCTCTGCTCAGTATTCTGTGAGACTGCTAAGCCCCGTGCAAATGAGAAACAAGCTACAAATGACATTAGCCAGAGTAACTGTATTAGAAAGTGTGTCTGGGGATGGAAGCGAGTGTGTGTGTGTGTGTGTGTGTGCGCGCGCGCGCGCGCGCGTGCGTGTGTCTGTGAGTTGGAAGGGTGCATTGCAACTTGGGTCTTGGGCAAATTGCTTAAGAAATGATAGAAAGAAGAGTTTGATCACAGTTACAGGGAGGAAGCAGTTAAGATAATCAGTAAGCAAATTATTACACCAAGAAAAGAGAAGAGGTATTTCAAGAAAGCAATATGAACTATATAGAAAACCATCCCCAATTTGAACAGAGATGACTATATGCAGGAAAAGGCATTTAAACGCAGGGGATTGGGGAAGGGGATGAAGTAGAATCCTATAATCAGATTTATTTTTCTGTGATTGTGGTTCAGCTAAGTTAGAGTTTAGTAGATAAGATATGGCATAATGTTTAGAAGCAGACACTAGGAATTGAACCCAGAGTCTTCCTGCCATGTGAATTTGGTTAAATTATTTCCTCCCTTTGATTATATGATTCCTCACCTATGCATGAAATGAGGCTAAAATGCCTATGTAAGCTGAATTCTTGCAAGGTTTGCATGAGTCAAGATGCGATATCAAAAAAGTATAGTTACAATTACTGGTAAACACCTATAGATAAGAACACAATAAAGTAGACAGCTATAGTGGAAGTTGTTTGACTTACCTCAGGCCTTCAGATAATCCGTACATCAGGAGTCAGCAGACTAAATACGTATCCTCACTTTACCTCCCTATAAATATTTTGGTAGGGGTCCTAACATTTACAATAGAGTTTATCTGATTAAACCTATCCTTAAACATTTTCAGACATTAGCATTACACACTAGAAGACCAAACCATTCCAAAATGATTAGCACTACCTTTAGTGGTTCAGTGTGTTTCACTAGGTTGTAATTGGTGAGAGACAATTTCTGAATAGGTTAAGGTAAGTTCAATTATTATTCTCCCTCTATGGCAAAAATGAACTCAGGATGGGGACATTTATCCAACCTTTAAATTAGATTAGAAGGGATTGAAGGAGAGATTACAGTGAGCAAGAATCAGAACACAGGAAAAAAAGAACCTTGATAGATCAGTGATTAGATACGCTCCAGGTCAGTGAAGAGCTTTCTGCACAGAAAGAACGGCAGACGTATCAAAAGGTGTCAGAGCTGCATGCAGAGATAGCATAAGGGTGTATTAGAAATAAAAGCAGCAGTTGTTCATTTGCACATAGAAATTATGCCAACACATTTCTACAATCAGTTCCCTTATCCCCTGCCTTCAGTCAGCAAGTTTTTCTACTCCCCCCATCCTATCATCTACCTCTCTTTCTTGTGCTCAGCTGGCTACAGATAAGGATGCATACCTCCAAAGCAAGGACTCCTGGAGAAGTTAGCAAATCTCCCCTAGCAACCTTCTGAACTCCTTTTGCTTTTGTGGAAGGATTTTTAATACTGTGGCGAAGCTCTAGAGGGGAAATTTGTCTGCGTTGGGATTCCCTAGGGAGAGTGGGGGCAAGAAAGCTCTGAGATCTGGTTTAACTCCTTTTCTAGTGGAATAGAATATGCCAGACTCCAATAGGCAATGTCCTGGTTCTGGACCTTGGCTCCCAAATCTAATATTAGCATATTTCCAGTGGGATTATTATTATTATTTAATATTATTATTATTTTGGTGTTGTAAATTTTTTAAAACATTTTTTCCAATAGGGTTCCTGGAATCAGTTTTAGGCTATTACTTTTGAACCTCTTGAAGGGAGGTTCAAAACATATATCCAGGCTCCAAATATATATAAGCTAAGGATTATATTAAGTCTGGGTAGATCGTCTTAGTATCATGCAACTACCACATTAAGTCAATATTTATTATAATTGAAGTGCTGATAAGTAGAGAAGTACACTAAAATTATATCATAATGGCTCTGTATTTAGCATAATTGCAGTATCCTGAAGTGGGGAAATGCATACAGTTTTGAATCACACAGAAACATATCATGTTATCCCAGTGGAGGTTTCCCATCAGTAATGGAAAGCAGAAATAAAAATATGGAAGGCAGAGGCTAGTCATTTTATCACTCTCATCCTGATTACTTATCTACAGTCATGTAGGAATTGCCTTTTCCTCTCTATCTCAATCTTGAAAAATGTAAAATGAGAACATTTGTCAAACTAGTTTTAGTCCTAACATCACATATCATCCCATTTTACTAACAAAGAGACAGAAATAGAGAAGAAAGAAAAGATCACATGGGGAGGTAGAGCTGAGCGTTCAAACTTCCATTCCAGAGGGCTTTCCATGAGTAACAAGAATTGATCTGGGACACTCCCATGAATCCATCAGTTTCATCATCCATTCACTGATGAATTCAAACTATGCACTGACCATCTACTACATGTCAGGTACCATTTAAGCACTGCCAATATAGTAGTAAACAGGGCAGACAGTAAAAGAAGACAAGAAACAGAATAAAGAATTACATAAATGAGATAGACTACTTGCAAGAGACACATTTTGGACCCAAAGACACTGCCAGAGATAAAGTGAGACAGTATAAAAATATTTATCATGCTAATAGACATCAACAAAAGCTTGGGTAACAATTCTCTTTCAGCCAAATTAGATTTTACTCAAAGACTATAATAAGAGATAAGGAAGGACACTATATTGGAATTAAAGGGTTGATTTAACAAGAAAAACCTAACAATTATAAATATTTATGCACTTAACATGGGAGCAGCTAATTGCATAAGCCAAATAATAACAAAATTAAAGAAATATATTGGTAATAATACAATAATAGTAATGGACTGTAACATCCCACTCACTGCAATGGACAGATCATCTAAACAGAAGATCAACAAGGAAACAAGGGCTTTGCATGACACACTGGACCAGATGGACTTCAGAAATATATTCAGAACATTCCATCCTAAGTCAAGAGAATACACATCCTTCTTCTTCTTCTTCTTCTTTTTTTAAAGATTTTACTTATTTATTTGACAGACAGAGATCACAAGTAGGCAGAGAGGCAGGCAGAGAGAGAGGAGGAAGCAGGCTCCCTACTGAGCAGAGAGCCTGTCATGGGGCTCAATCCCAGGACCCTGGGATCATGACCTGAGCTGAAGGCAGAGGCTTTAACCCACTGAGCCACCCAGGCGCCCAAGAGAATACACATTCTTCTTAAGAGCACATGGATCATTCTCCAGAATAGATCATATCCATATCAGGCCTCAACCAGTACCAAAAGATTGGGATCATACCCTGCACATTTTTGGACCACAATACTTTGAAACCGGAAGTCAATCACAAGAGGGAATTTGGAAAGAACTCAGATACATACGTTCTAAAGAGCATCCTACTAAAGAATGAATGGGTCAACCAAGAAATTAAAGAATTTTAAAAATTCATGGAAAAAATGAAAATGAAAACACAACTGTTCAAAATCTTTGGAATGCAGTAAAGATGGTTGTTGGAAGGGAGAAAATTGTAATATAAGCCTTTCTCAAGAAAGAAGAAATGTCTCGTTTACACAACCTCACCTTACACCTAAAGGAGCTGGAGAAAGAACAACAAATAAAGTCTAAACCCAGCAGGAGAAGAGAAATAATGAAGATTAAAGCAGAAATCAATGAAATAGAAACCAGAAGAACAGCAGAATAGATCAATGAAACTAAGGGCTTGTTCTCTGAAAGAATTAATAAGATTAATAAGCTGCTGGCCAGACTTACCAAAAAGAAAAGAGAAAGGACCCAAATAAATAAAATCATGAATGAATGAGGAGAAATCACAGCCACCCCCAAAGAAGTATAAACAATTATAAAGAACATATTATTGGCAACTATGTGCCAATAAATTAGACAATGGATGCATTCCTAGAGATATATAAACTACCAAAACAGGAGGAAATAGAAAACCTGAAGAGACCCATAAGTCTCTATGTGCCAATAAATTAGGAAATGGATGCATTCCTAGAGATATATAAACTACCAAAACAGGAGGAAATAGAAAACCTGAAGAGACCCATAAGTAAGGGAATTGAAGCAGTGATCAAAAATCTCCTAACAAACAAGAGCCCAGGACCAGATGGCTTGCCAGGGAAATTCTACCAAACATTAAAAGGAATTAATACCATATGATAATTGACTCTCTCTGCTTGACTTATTTCACTTAGCATAATATCTTCCAGTCCCACCCATGTTGCTACAAAAGTTGGGTATTCATCCTTTCTGATGGAGGCATAATACTCCATAGTGTACATGGACCACATCTTCCTTATCCATTTGTCCATTGAAGGGCATCTTGGTTCTTTCCACAGTTTGGCGACCCTGGCCGTTGCTGCTATAAACATTGGGTACAGATGGCCCTTCTTTTCACTACATCTGTATCTATGGGGTAAATACCCAGGAGTGCAATGGCAGGATCATAGGAAGTTCTATTTTTAATTTCTTGAGGAATCTCCACACTGTTCTCCAAAGAGGCTGTACCAACTTGCATTCCCACCAAAAGTGTAAGAGGGTTCCCCTTCCTCCACATCCCCTCCAACATATGTTGTTTCCCTCTTGCTAAATTTCGCCATTCTAACTGGTGTAAGGTGATATCTCAATGTGGTTTTAATTTGAATCTCCCTGATGGCTAGTGATGATGAACATTTTTTCATGTGTCTGATAGCCATTTGTATGTCTTCATTGGAGAAGTGTCTGTTCATATCTTCTGCCCATTTTTTGGTATGATTGTCTGTTTTGTGTGTGTTGAGTTTGAGGAGTTCTTTATAGATCCTGGATATCAACCTTTTGTCTGTACTGTCATTTGCAAATACCTTCTCCCATTCCGTGAGTTGTCTCTTTGTTTGTTTGACTGTTTCCTTTGCTGTGCAGAAGCTTTTGATTTTGATGAAGTCCCAAAAGTTCATCTTCGCTTTTGTTTCCTTTGCCTTTGGAGACATATCTTGAAAGAAGTTGCTGTGGCTGATATCAGAGATTATTGCCTATGTTCTCCTCTAGGATTCTGATGGATTCCTGTCTCACATTGAGGTCTTTTCTCCATTTTGAGTTTATCTTTGTGTATGGTGTAAGAGAATGGTCGAGTTTCATTCTTATACATATAGCTGTCCAGTTTTCCCAGCACCATTTATTGAAGAGACTGTCTTTTTTCCACTGTATATTTTTTCCTGTTTTGTCAAAGATTATTTGACCATAAAGTTGAGGGTCCATATCTGGGCTCTCTACTCTGTTCCACTGGTCTATGTGTCTGTTTTTATGCCAGTAACATGCTGTCTTGGTGATCACAGCTTTGTAGTAAAGCTTGAAATCAGTTATCATATGGTTTCACTTATTTGTGGAGCATAACAATAGCATAGAGGACATGGGGAGATAGAGAGGAGAAGGGAATTTGGGGAAATTGGAAAGGGAGGTGAACCATGAGAGATTATAGACTCTGAAAAACAATCTGAGGGTTTTGAAGGGGCGGGGGTGTTGGATGTCGGGGTACCAGGTTGTGGGTATTATAGAGGGCACGGATTGCTTAGAGCACTGGGTGTGGTGCCAAAATAATGAATACTGTTATGCTGAAAATAAATAAAAAATAAATTAAAAAAAATAATTAATACCTATTCTTCTGATGCTGTATCAAAGAATAGAAATGGAAGGAAAATTTCCAAATTCTTTCTATGAGGCCAGAATTATGATGATCTCAAAATCAAAGGCCTTATCACAAAGAATAATTAGAGACCATTATCCCTGATAAGGCTGGATGCAAAAATTGTCATCAAAATAGTAGCCAGTAAGATCCAACAGTACATTAAAATTATTATTCACCACAATCAAGTGGGATTTATTCCTGGGCTGCATGGGTGATTCCACTGTGTCACGGCCAGCACGACAAATCAACCAGGAAATGTGAGGGTTAAGAGGATGGCGAAAAGAAATTAAAAGACAAAGAGATGGGGGCAGGAGGGACACTGAGGAGGATGTCCAACAGTGCCGATTTTATTCCAGTCATTTATAAGGCAGACCACAATAGGAGGAGTAATACATCAGTACCTAGTCAGATGACCGCAAGTTTCTATAACAAGTTTACATTAAGTACAAGCAAACCTCGTGATGCCAGGTAGTCTCGGCTAAAGCCCTTAGCGAGACAATCAACCAGGGAGTGGGATATGGGAGGTACAGGAACAACAAGGACCAACTAAGAACTCATGACCCTGACCACATTATTCCCTTCTATAGGGAGAGCATGTGGGAAGTCATGTAGGTGAGCACACGACACATAGCACAGACCCTTTCTCAGTGTTACTCAACTTTCCTGTCCTTGACCCCTTATCAAGGTGTCCAGACTTTGAAGGAGACACAAGTCATGGCCTGGTTTGATCCTCGACTCCAACCATGCCATAGCCTCCAACACCACTGCAAATCAATCAATGCGATACACTACATAAATGAAACAAAGGACAAGAACCATATGATCCTCTCAATAAATGCATAAAAAGCACTTGACAAATACAAAATCCTTTCTTGATTAAAACTCTTAAAAGTGTAGGGATAGAGGAAATATACCTCTATGTCATAGAAGCCATCTTTGAAAAGCCCACAACGAATATCATTGTCAATGGGAAAAAACTGAGAGTTTTACAGTAATACAACAAGATTGTCCACTATCACCACTTTTGTTTACCATAGTAGTAGAAGTCCTAGTGTCAGCAATCAGACAACAAAAAGAACTAAAATGCATCTGCATTGGAAAAGAAGTCAAACTCTCACTCTTTGCAGGTGACATGATACTCTATGTGGAAAACCCAAAAAAGTCCACCCCCAAATTGCCAGAAGTAACTCAGAAATTCAGCAAATTGGCATGGTATAAAATCAATGCATAGAAATCAGTTGTATTTTTAAAAAAATATATATTTTTTATTTATTTGAGAGAGAGCGAGTGCACAAACAGGGGAAGTGGCAGAAGGAGAAGGAAAAGCAGGCTCCCCACCTTTCACTCTAAGCAGGGAGATAGATGTGGGGTTCAATCCCAGCACCCTGGGATCATGACCTGAGATGAGGCCATATGCTTAAGTACTGAGCTACCAGGCACCCCTCAGTTACAGTTCTATACCTTAACAATTAGAAGAAAGAAAAATTGAAGAGTCAATCCAATTTACAATTGCATCAAAAAACCATAAGATACATAGGAATAAGCCTAATCAAAGAGGCAGAGAAAACTCTAGAACACCCATGAAAGAAATTAAGGAAGATAGAAAAAAAATGGAAAAACATTCCATGTGGATGGATTGGAAGAACAAATATTGTTAAAATATCTATGTTTCCCAGTGCAGTCTACACATTCAATAAAATCCCTATGAAAATACCATCAGCTTTTTTTTTTTTTTTACAGAGCTGGAATAAATAATCCTAAAATTTGTATGGAACAAGAAAAGACCTGAAATAGCCAAAAGAATGTTGAAAAAGAATTCCAAAGCTGGGGCCATCATAATGCCTGGCTTCAAGCTCTATTACAAAGCTATAATCATTAAGACAGTGTGGTACTGGCACAAAAACAGACACATAAATCAATGGAACAGAATAAGGCCAGAAATGGACCCTCAAGTCTATGTTCAACTAATCTTTGACAAAGGAAGAAGGAGCATCAAATGGAAAAAAGACAGTCTTTTCAACAAATGGTGTTGGGAAAATTGGACAACCTCATGTAGAAGAATGAAACTGAAGAAATGAAAATGAAACCATTTTCTTACACCATACACAAAATAAAAATAAATTACAAATGAGTGAAACACCCTAAGTGTGAGACAGGAATCCTTCAAAATCCTAAAAAAGAACACAGGCAGCAACATTTTTGACTTTGGCTGTATCAACTTCTGGCTAGATACATCTCTAATGGCAAGGGGAAAAAAAAGGCAAAATGAACTATTGGGATTTCATCAAGATAAAAAGCTTTTGGGATTCTTGGGTGGCTCAGTTGGCTAAGCATCTACCTTTGATTCAGATCATGATCCCAAGGTCCTGGGATGGGGTCCTGCATTGGGCTCCTTGCTCAGCAGGGAGCCTGCTTCTCCCTCTGCCTCTTGCTCCCCCTGCTTGTGTGCTCTCTGACAAATAAATAAATAAAATCTTTAAAAAAAAAGATAAAAAGCTTTTGCATGCAAAGAAGATAGTTGACAATATTGATAGGCAACCAACAGAATGGGAGAAGATGGTTGCAAATGTCTTATAAGATAAAAGGCTAGCATATAAAATCTATAAAGAACTTATCAAACTCAACACCCACAGAAGAAATAATCCAATCAAGAAATGGGTAGAAGACACGAACAGACATTTCTCCAAAGGAAACATACAAATGGTCAACAGACACATGAAAAAATGCTCAACATTACTTGGCATCAGGAAAATACAAATCAAAACCACAACGAGATACCACCTCATACTAGTTGGAATAGCTAAAATTAAGAACTCAGGAAATGACAGATGTTGGCGAGGATGTGGAGAAAGGGAAACCCTCTTACAATGTTGGTAAGAATGCAAACTGGTGTAACCACTCTGGAAAACAGAATGGAGTCTCCTCAAAAAACTGAAAATAGAGTTATCCTTCAATCCCCCAATTGCACTATGGATATTTACCCCAAAGATACAAATGTATTCATCCGAAGGGACACCTGCACCCCAATGTTTATAGTAACAATGTTTGCAATAGCCAAAGTTTGCAAAGATCCCAGATATCCATTGACAGGTAAATGGATTAAGAAAATGTGGTGTATATATACAGGCATATATATATATATATATATATATATATATATATATATATATATATCTCTCTCTCTCTCTCTCTCTCTCACACACACACACACACACACGATACTATGCAGCCATCAAGAATGAAACCTTGCCGGGGCGCCTGGGTGGCTCAGTGGGTTAAGCCGCTGCCTTCGGTTCAGGTCATGATCTCAGGGTCCTGGGATCAGGCCCCACATTGGGCTTTCTGATCAGCCAGTAGCCTGCTTCCCTTCCTCTCTCTCTGCCCACCTCTCTGCCTACTTGTGATCTCTCACTGTCAAATAAATAAATAAAATATTAAAAAAAAAAAGAATGAAACCTTGCCATTTGCAATGACACGGATGGATGGAACTAGAGGGTATTATGCTAAGTGAAATAAGTTAATCATAGAAAGACAATTATATGATCTCACTCATGTGGAATTTAAGAAAGAAAATGGAGGATCATAAGGGAAGGGAGGAAAAAATAAAACAAAATGAAATCAGAGAGGGAGACAAACCAGAAGAGACTCTAAATCATAGGAAAGAAACAGGGTTGCTGGAGCGGAAGGAGGTGGGGGTGGGGTAACAGGGTGATGGGCATTAAGGAGGGAATGTGATGTAATGAGCACTAGGAGTTACATATAACTGATGAATCACAGAACTCTCCCTGTGAAATTAATAATACACTATATGTTCATTAATTTTATTTAAATAAAAACAGATATATATTTACAGATATGTGCAAACATCAAAGCAGTCAATTTTTATCACTTCAAAAATAATTTCATTCTCTCTGGCTATCATTTTCATCCCATATCCTCCACTTAAGCATTGAGAAATCACTGATCTACTTTCTGGTTCAGTAGATTTCCCTATTCTGCACTTTTTTAATAAATGTAATAATACAATATTTGTTATTTTGTGGCTGATTTCTTTCACTTAGCATACTTATGTAGCATATACCAGTACTTTAGTCCTTTTTATGGCTGAATGACACTTTGTTTTGTGGTGTTATATAAATGGGTTCAGGAGAGCCCCTAATGTAATTGACCTGTATATTGTTTATTTCTTCACTGCAGGTAGGACTTTGAGCTCAAGCCCACTAGTGCCAGATTGTATTACTACACATTCAGATTCTTCAAGTAAATCCCAAAGAAATATAATTATAACCATGTACAGACTCCCCAATGTGCATATTTCACAAAACTGTATTCAACTTCTGCTAGCTATAGATAAGATGAACTCTAGTGCTATAAAAAAGACTCCAAACCACTGGTGCCCTTCAGGGCTTTCTGACTCAGACACTATCTTCCAGGTTGCTGAAAGACATTGTCAGGAAACATGCCCTTTCTCCAATCGCACTATATCTCTGGAGGTCCTTTGCCCTTTTCCCCTTGGGGTGGTGGCACTGACCACTTCCCCTGGCAGGTTTCCTGCTGTGTGGGACCTCCCCTGCTTCCCCTACTTCACTGTGCTACTGCCATCTCATGGCCAAGCCTTTTCCTTAGTCACTCCCCAGATCCTCAAACTCCCTAGAACGCATATCATACAATTTGTTTCTCATTCAGACGATTGATGAACATCTGGTTTGTTGCCACCTCCCATCTATTATGAACAATGCCAGTATGCATATTCTTTTTGTGTCATCAGAGAACACTGTTTATGTTATTTCTACTATTTTAAATATATATTTATATATGATATAAATCTATATCTGTATTTATGATCTAGCATATAGTCTATCTTGGAAAATGTTGCATGAGCACTTGAGAAAATGTGTATCCTATTACTGAGTAGAGTGGTTTATAGTACTACTTAAGTTTTCCATCTCCTTATTGATCTGTTCAATTGTTCTATCCACTATTGATAGTGAGAAAGTGGGATATTAAAATCTTTAGCTTTTATTTTTGAACTGTTTATTCATCTTTTCATTTCTGTAGTTTTTGCTTCATATATTTTGTTGCTCTGTAATTATGTGAGCTTATGCCTATCATTGGTATACTTTCCTGATAGATTGAGCCCTCTTACCATTAAGAAAATTGGCATCTTTGTGTATAAGTATCCTTTTTGTTTTTTGTTTCAAAGTCTATTTGTTTCTAAGGTAGTATAGCCAGATTTTTTATAGTTGCTTTTTGTGTGATATTTTGTTTTCCATTATTTTATGTTTGCATATGTTGCCTACAGAAAGCACATAGTTGGGTCATGTTTTATTATTTAGTCTGAAAACTTTGCTTTTTTGATTGGATTGCTCTGTCCATTACCTCCAATAATAATATTGATAATGGTAAGTTGGACTTACATCTGCCATTTAATTTTTTGTTTTTTCACAACTCATTTTTAAAAAATTTCTCCATTCCTTCTCTGGTACTTTCTTTTGCTTTAAATTAATATTGCCCTATGTAGCATTCTAATTTCTTTAATCACTTTTTCACTAGATATTTTTGAAGGTTTTCCTAAGTGATTATAATAGGGTTTATCACAATCATATTACCAAAATAAGCTTCTGATGTAGCTCAATTTCAGTGATATATGGGAACATTCAGATTGTTACTCCTATATAACTTAATTCCATTTTCCCTTTATTTGTGGTATTATTACATGTATAATACATCTATTGATGTCACAATCCTAAAATACATTGTTTTAATTATTAGTTTACCATCTGTAGACATTTCTGAGAATACAGCATTGTATCTGCCTACCTCCTCTGGGCTGTACTGTCAAATATGTTATAGATACATTATATTTCTATATGTTATAGGCCCAGCATGATATTGCATACATATCACTTATTTAAAACTGCTTTTTAAAGCAGTTAAGAGAAAAAAAGAGATAAAATATACATTTAAGCTGTCTCTTATAATTATAAAATTACCTTTACTAGTGTTTGCTCTGTTTGTGTGTGTGTGTGTGTGTGTGTGTGTGTGTGTATTCAAAGTAAAGTCTTAGAGCATTTACTTTTAGGCTGCATTTGACTATAATCTGAAATCATCGTCTAAGAAGAAGAAATTGTTAAGTTAGACTTAATGAAATTAAAATACTCTGTGCATCAAACATAGTGCTTGAAAATAGACAAGCCAGGGACACCTGGGTGGTGCAGTTGTTTCAGTGATGGACTCTTGATTTCAGCTCAGGGCATGATCTCAGGGTCGTGGGATCAAACCCTGGATCAAACCCTGAGTGGGATCAAACTCCATGTTCAGCGTGGAATTTGCTTGGGATTCCCCTATTTTTCCTCTCCCCTTCCCACTTGTGCTCTCTCTCTTTCTCAAATAAATAAATAAATAAATAAGTCTTGACAAAAGTAGATAAGCCAAATGCTGGAAGAAAATAAGTGTAAAACACATGACAAGTGTTATGTGTAGAATGTATTGTGTATTGTGTAGAATGAACTTCTCTTACAACTTAATAATTAAAAGACAAACCTCCTAGTATAAAATGGAGAGAACTGAAGAATCATTTCACCAAAGAAGATATATGAACAGCCGATGAGCATATAAAAATGTGTTCTGGAATTAGAGGAATGCAAATTAAAATCACTCAGGCAGGCTAGAATTAAAGAGGCTGATGCAATAAACAAAGGTGTGGATGAGATTTTCTGAAGTTTCCTATGTAGCTGAGTGCATAAAATAGTACAACACTTAGAAAACAGATCTGGCAATATGTGTTCTCTGTAAATAGACCCTGAGACGGTGTTTGGGGCATAATGTATTTATGAAAGCTTTAATGCTAGTGAAAGAAAAGGAAAGGCAGTAGCGTTCAACAGAGAGAAAGAGAATTGTAATATAGCCCTGAAAAAACTGTGTCCAACGCTGAAGAGATCTTGCTGTATTTTCTATTAATAGTGATCTTTGGATGGACCTCAATGAACTGGTTTTTTTTTTTTTTATGTGTTTAAGTACAGCCTTAGCTTTTCTTGAGGATTAAGGTTAATTATACGTGTTGATATGGTATGCCTTCTTCTTGCCTCCTGGTTCTTGTGCCCAAAAGCCCTAAGTCCCCAGATGATAGCCAGAATTTATAATTAAGTGTAAATCTTGCTGGAAAAAGTACATTCCCTTTATATCACCAGGACCTATAAGCACACAGTCATTGTTAGGTCAGAAAGCACAATATCTCCCATGACCCATGTAGTCTTCCCACTGTGGTCCCAGCACATATGAAGGTCATTGATTTGGTGTGTACATTGATGCTAACAGGATGCCATTCCATAGACTACTCCTTGAGCTGATACTGCAGATGTGCCTTTTGCAAGCTGTGTGAATGCTCTGTTAGGCCTATAACTTGTAGTATTAGGATATATAACTAACAGATTGAATAGTCATGAGCCCACTCTCTCATGTCTTTGGTTATAACCTCTGTCCCCTGGTCTGACATAGTGTTTAGTCAAATCCTGAGCAGTGGATGAAACACTCCATAAGCTTTCAGAGAATGGTGCTGCTGAGGATCTGAGGACAGAAAGACAATCCCACACCCAGAATGCATGTGTAATTCTGTGAAATCAAGCTGCCCTCTGTGGCAGGATTGAAAGAACAAATGTAGTCAACATGTCATGAAGTGGGTAGTTGGTAACTATGAGAAATGGTTACAATTCAAATTCTCAAAATTAGTCTCTGTTGCTAGAAGGTCTGCCATTTAGTGATGGCAACAGCTAGATCAGACTTAATCATGTGGGGTTCCATAGTGTTCGACCCTCGGGCAGCTGTATAGCACTCTATGGCCTCCTTGCTCATGCACCATTGTGTAAACACTGTGGTGACTGATAGCTGACTAGGCTCTTTGGTCAGTCTGGCTGCATCTTCCATGGTGCCCATCTCTGGTGGACAGTAACGTGTGGTACGAAGATATTCGCAACATATGCTCATGTAATTCTGCCACCCAGACCTCCTGGACTCTGGTTTTTCAGTCTTTTCCTGTCAGTCTCCTGACCAGCCCTAATTCACCACTGCCAATGATTCTGTATATGTGCCAGCCTCAGGATACTTCCTCTTTCACCCAAAGTGATCACAAGGTACACCACTTAAGTCTCCATGTAGGGGATCAACACTTAAAATAAAAGGAAAATTTGTTTGTGGAATATATATTATGCAACCGAAGGGAATAATGTGGATGCATATGTAATCATGTACTTTTTATATATGATTTATTGAAGGAAGCAGCTGAATAACAGTGCTGTAGAATTATTTCAATTATAAAAAAGTAATTCAAACAAAATGTGTGCATGTAGTGTATATGTGTATGTGTATATTGAGAGAGAGATCCATGGAATCAATCATTTCAAATGGTAAATGGAGATTATCCTTGGTTATGGTTGTGGGGCAGAGAGAGAGGTCAACATTCACTTTTGTATTAAACATGCCAGTATTATTTATTTTCAATATCGGGCAGTATTTTAAAAGTAAATATTATTCCCTTATCTTTTAAAAGTAATAATTTGCTCCTGTAAGAATTAAAAAAACCCTGGGTGGCTCAGTTAGTTGATTGTCTGTCTTCAGCTCAGGTCATGATCCTGGAGTCTCAGGGTCTACCCCACTTGGGACTCCCTGCTCATTGGAGAGAATGCTTCTCCTTCTCCCTCTGCCATTTCCCACCACTTGTGCTCTCTCTTAAAAAAATAAAATAAAATAAAAAACAAAAATGAAAAAACCAATAAACCAACTATAGTATCACTCACATGACAGAATAATACAATGTGACAACTGCTGGGAAAAAGCCAAGAACAGAATGCTCTGAAACTGCAGGCAAGGGAGCAATTAATGCAGCATAATGGGACCCGGGCACTCTCATACTTTCTTTTTTTTCCCTAAAAAAATGGCTAAATCATTTGCATTATGGCAATTCACCTGACTCTTCTTGCATCCAGTTAAGGATTCATTAAAGTATACAGCTGGGCTTTTTATTCCCTCTGGAGGTAGCATTATCATCCCAAAAGGCCAGTAACAAAGCATTATGAAGGAAGGACTAGTATCAGAAGTCATGATAATTCTGTGTACCCGAGACTGGGATTGGGGTGGCTTCATTCTTGGTTCATATATCTGAACCTGAAGTGTAGACTTAATGGCCCACTCCTCGGTAAGTACCTGAAGACCCTAATGTTCCAGTTAGATGTTATTGATCAAGAACATACAGATGGATAAATTGTGTTCTTGATGAGCTGTTAGTATTTTACATTTAATACTGGTTTAAATCTCAGGATATACTTAAGACCTTGGCAATACCACTGTCTTGATTAGAGTTATTCAGAGAAACAGAAGCAATAGGATATGTCTTGGACGCTGAGGATTATATGTGGAGGTTGAGAAGTTCCATAATCTGCCACTTAGAAGCTGGAAGTTCTAGCAAGGTAGTGGTATAATTCAGTCTAATGTCCTAGCTCAAGCAATCAGGCAGGAAGGACTGAATTCTTCTTCCCTCCCCCTATTTGCTCTATTCAGGCTCTAAACTGATTGGATCATGCCATCCCATAGAGGGAAAGGCAAACTGCTTGATCTGAGTTTACAGATTTTACTAAATCACATATGGCTAGGTTTTGCACAAATTCCGCTTAATCACTTGATTTTAGAGTCCTCCAAGTTGAAGATAGGATTTTTCATTCATTCATTGGATGTCATGGGAAATGATATATGATTACATGGGACACAATAAGCTAGAGGAAGGAGGAAAAACAGTAATATTATTAGCTAGAGCACACTATGCTCTGAGTTACCATTTCTTTCATTACTGAGTTAGCTCTTGACCTAAAGTTTGGGTTAATTTGTGTTCACAAGGTAGGCAGGGTTAAAACAAACAAACAAACTGCAACAAAGCCACAACTGGCATTCCAACCAGAAAAAAACAACTGTTGCTCAAGTTTTGTATTATTGAAAATGCCAAGTTCTGCCCTAAGTTCATCTTTGTAAAATAAAAATGTTATACTGTTATATAAAAATATATATCCTTTAAAGAAATGCCTATATCACTGCATTCTTTCTCATCAGCTCACCTTCTGCAGCACTAGCAGGGAGGACAAAAGCATTATCCTATGTTGTGTTTGGGGCTAAACAGCCCACAGGCATCAGTAGAGGACAGGGGTGGGGTGTAGGGCAGTCCAAGAGGGTGGGAGTTTTATTGTAATTCAAAGTACATCATCAAGAAAGTCAACAGACACCTCCTTAATATGGGAGAAGGCAGGGCCTTGAACTTCGGGGAAGGGATTTGACTTGGGGAAGTGGAGGTTATTCTGATTTTCTTAAGAGAAAGAGAATGACTGACATTACAGAAAGGCAAATCTGGCAGCTGGCACCAAAGGCATTTTGTAACACCCATGCACACACAGGGCCTCTGTGATACTGGTGGTGAGTACCTTTCAATCTGGAATGTACTGACCAATGGATTGCTTATAAGGCTTTTATTTTCTTTTTGTGTGCTAATTGCATTTAGAACTTACTCTGTATTCTCCACTATTTAGCATAAAATTCTATATGCATTTACTTCCAAACTATATTTTTCTGCGGATGTATTTACCATTAAATCACTAATAGGTGACATAGAGACAGAAGTTAAATTAAGCAAGGAATTTAATCTACAAAGATGGAATTAACCCCCCCCCCCCAAAAACAATAAAAAAACCTCAAAAGCTCAACACAAATGATCACAGATATAGCTGCTTAGAAATGCAGCAGGCATGGGCAAGCAGCTTATGGACTGTGAAGGAGAGATAAGAAAAGGGTACAGGAAATAGGTGTGGACACACACACACACAATATTATGTGCAAAAGAAGTGGAATGCATGGATGCCTGGGCAGCTCTATTGTTGAGCATCTGACTCTTGGTTTGGTTCAGCTCAGATCATGATTACAGGGTCCTGGAACTGAGCCCTGTGTGGGGCTCTGTGCTGTTTAAGATTCTTCCTCCCCTCCCCTCTGCTCCTACCCCCACTCACAGTCTGTCTCTCAAGTAAAGAAATAAATAAGATCTTGAAAAAAAAAGAGGAATGGATAAAAGATAAAAGCAAGAATGAAGGAACAAAGGTATAGAAAAGAGAGACAACATTACAAACTAGTTGATACTGATTATATACAAAAGAAATCTACAAGACTTTGGCAACATATGTGAGGACAAGAGAGGAAGAGAAAAGAACAAGATAGCATAATAAACAATTGACCTATGTATCACTTTATGGGAGAGCATCAGTTCTCTAGTGATCAGGAATTGGTATAAAAGTAAATCTTATGTGTTAAATTTATGTTTATTTACAATGTACCTTTTAACCCTTTGGAATATTTACAGCTTCTTTAAATAATGTCAACAAGTTATCTTCAATAATACTGCTTTCAAGCCAGCACAAAGTGGTATCCAGGCACCAGTTATATTAAAATGTATCTCTTTTACTTAAATGTTTTCTTTTAGTCCTCATGTTTTTCCACTTGTAACTAACATTGACTTTCCAAGATTCCCACAGAAATACAGGCTGGATGGCAATCCAAGGTCGGAGTATGGGGTGGGTGTCGGCATGAGGCAGGCACCCATGCATAGCAGTTATCCTTACATATTCCACTTCAGTCCTTCATTCCTTTAGCCTCTAGTTTAAAATGATGCTGTGTATTTATCCAACAAATATTTATTGATAATCAAATGGGTGAAAGCTTCAAGGAACATCAAGATAAACATGAAATATACCCTGACCACAAACAGATCAGTGAAGTGGGAGGAACAGATGTGAAATAAATGTCAAATAAATACTCCTAAACTCGCAAAAGTTCATAAATAAAAGCATATTCTATTTTTTTTCATTAAATTAAATTTTTTTCAGTGTTCCAAAATTCATTGTTTATGCACCATACCCAGTGCTCCATGCAATATGTGCCCTCTGTAATATCCACCCCTCCCAAACCTTCAGTTTGTTTCACAGTATTTTGGAAGTAAGGTGAGGAAATGTTCCAGGAAAATATTCTAAAGGACATGATATCTAATTAAGGATTTGGACAAAGGCAGGAAAGGAAAAGAAGAGTGTCTTTTTATGATACATAAAATCAAAATACTTGAAATAGCATAGTATTCTGGAAATTGAAAGAAGTTGACTGGGACATGAAGAAGAGAGTTAGCCATAGAAAGTCAGGAGACTGGTAATTAATAGCCTCCTCTAGCCTGTGATCACTATTAAAAATGTTTTGTCCAGCATTTTCTCTTTTTTGTTCACTACATAGAGAAAAATAAATTACTTTCTTAGCAACATTTCTCTTAATCTAAAATTCTTACACCCTTATCATATCATAGGGTGAATTTTACAATCAGTGTGGATTTTAAACTTCCAGTTTGTGGTCTCATTATGGAAAGCATTATGTTCAGCTCCTAGATGATAAAAATAACCAACAAATCTAAAATATTAACTGTGATTCTACCGTAACTTTCCAATCCCTTTTTCAAAGTTGGCATACCATTTTACAATTCCATCAGCAATGTACAAAGGTAAAACTTCTCCAAACCCTTGCCAAAACATATTATTATTATTATTGTTAAATTTTAGCCAGCCTAAAGGTGTGGGATGCTATCTTGTTGTGGTTTTGTTGTGCATTTTCCCAATGACGAATGATGTGGAAGATCACTTACATCTGCATTTTTGAGTTATAAGGATTCTTTCTAAATTCTAGATACACATTCTTTCTAAACTCTAGATATAGGATTTGCTAATATATTCTCTTATTCTGTGGGTTGTCTGTTGAGTTTCTCAATGGTGTACTTTGAATCACAAACTTAAGAAAAACTATGATCAAGTCCAATTTATGTATTTTTTTGTTTATACTTTTTGTGCCATACAAAAACGTTTCCTAACTGAAATTCACAAATATTTACTCATTTGTTTTCTTCAAAAGGGTTTACTATTATAGCTCTTGTATTTAAGTCTCATATTTTGAAATAATTTGTATATAGTGTGAGGTAGTGTCTAAATTCATTCTTTTGCTTGTGAATATGCATTGCCTACCACTATTTTAAAAACAATACAGCTTCTTAAAAGTTAAATATCAAATAACTGCACATGCATCTATCTATAGTGTGATGTTCTTGATCTGAACCTATGTTAATGCATATCATTTCCAAATTCATTGAGAGTCATTATCCTAACAAAATACGCTGTAGGAAATAGAGTCTGACAAATTTTGTTTCCTTCTTATGTGCTGAGTCTAGGGGAAACATTTTGAATATTTATATCCATCTACTGATGAATATATGAGGGATAGGTATATATTCATGTTCCTGTATCTTACTTACATGTTACTTACATTACTTACACATTATGATATTATTCCTGTCCATACTTTACAAAATGTTTTATTTTCATCCTAAGAATTATTGAAGAATAGGTGGAATTACAAGATTTCCATTGACCCAAGTGGTTATGCAAATATGCATTTAAGCAAACGACTTTTTGCCATAGCAAGAAGACTCTTCTGAGTCCCACAACCTCATCTCACTTTCCTGCAATGTCAGTCTTTAACACCTCTGAAGGGGAAATCTCTACCTTCTTCCTCACTGGGATCCCAGGGGTGGAGCATGCTCACATTTGGGTCTCCGTCCCCATTTGCTTCATGTATCTCCTTGCCATCCTGGGGAACTGCACCATCCTCTTTTTCATAAAAACAGAGACCTCTCTGCACGAGCCTATGTATTATTTCCTCTCCATGCTGGCCTTTTCTGACCTGGGGTTGTCCATCTCCTCCCTTCCAACCATGTTGAGAATCTTCTTGTTCAATGCCACTGGAATTTCTCTTGATGCCTGCTTTGCCCAGGAGTTCTTCATTCATGGATTCTCAGCTATGGAGTCATCAGTACTTTTCATCATGTCCATCGATCGCTTGATAGCCATCTACAGTCCTCTCAGATACACCTCCATCCTGACCAGTGTCAGAGTCTTTAAAATTGTTCTTGTATTTGCCATAAAAAGTCTCTTACTGGTTTTCCCCTTCCCCTTTATTCTAAAGAGGCTGAAATTCTGTAGGAAAAACCTTATATCCCACTCCTTTGCCTCCACCAGGATGTCATGAAGCTCGCCTGTTCGGACAACAGGGTAAATGTCATCTATGGACTGCTTGTAGCTCTAACAGCTATGTTAGACTTGGTATGCATTTCTGTGTCTTACCTGTTCATCTTGAAAATTGTTCTGGGCATTGCCTCACACAAGGGCTGTGTCAAGGTCCTCAACACTTGCATTTCCCATATTTCTGCTGTGCTGATCTTCTATGTGCCAATCATCACCTTGGCTATTATTCACCGCTTTGCCAAAAATATTTCTCCAGTTGTTAGGGTCATCATAGCTGATACTTTCCTTCTGGTTCCCCCTCTAATGAATCCTATTGTGTACTCTCTGAAGAGTCAGCAGATTAGAAATCTGATTCTCATGAAATTATGTGAGAGACAAGGTAGATGAGAAACTTGAGCTGCAATGAATGCTCAGCTCACTTGGCAATGTTTGAGCAAATGTAGGGGTACAGTAATGACAGTGAAGTAATAGAGATTGACAAAAATACATATTTCATATACTCAGCAGGCTCATCAAGTTTCAAAGTATTGATTTCATTTAGCAGCAACAATATCCAACATGTCTTGGGTTGTAAAATGTTGACCACTACATTTTCTGCCTCCTTTATTCCTTTACCTCTCTTCACAGCTAGCTATATGACTATGTCAACAATAGCTACAGAAGTACCTTCTTAATTTGAGTATATAAATTTTTCAATTTAGTATTCTAAAAAACAAAAAAAGGAAATTAGTATGTCCATTTGGGATAAAAGCAAACATAACTCTAACTCGGGCATGATCAGCTCTAACTGAAATGAATTGAAAGATTAATCACACACACCACACACACACACACACACACACATACACACAGCATCAGCATCCCCTAAACATCCCCTAGTTTGTGTGCATTTGTATGTGTATTTGTGTGTTTTTGTGTATGTATGTATGTTTGTGTGTTGGGGACTGATATATGTATGTTTGTGTGTATGTTTCTACAGAAATTCAAATAAATCATAAAAATGCTCCTGTCTCAAGTACTGTGAAACATGTACTAAATGTAAATACAGTAGCAGATGAGCAATATGTCATTAATTTATATTTTAAGTTCTCTGCAATATATTTAATAAATCTCCCCCTTTAGTATACATATTGGGTGAGCTGCTCCTTGAAAGTTTGTATAGTATTCTTTTTTTCCCCAGTTACATACCTAAGCAGTAGTATTATTTCTTAATTGTCTAGATCCTCCATCCCTGCATATGTGATTGAAGTAGAATGTTTAAATTTCCATCTTTGTGTTCAGTGTCTAGCAAAGTACCTGGAACATATGAATTGTTTATCATATGTTTGTTGAAAGCATAGCAATCCTAGCACATTGTGAAGACACAAATATAGTGCATGATAAGAACACCAAAGAACCCATTAAAGTATGTCTGCAAATCTCCATTAATATGAAGTTCACTTCTACAAACTAATTACTTGGATAGAAATTAAACTAAAAGTGGGGCACCTGGGTGGCTCAGTGGGTTAAGCCTCTGCCTTCGGCTCAGGTCATGATCTCAGGGTCCTGGGATCGATCCTGCATTGGGCTCTCTGCTCAGTGGGGAGCCTGCTTCCTCCTCTCTCTGCCTGCCTCTCTGACTACTTGTGATCTCTCTCTGTCAAATGAGTAAATAAAAAGTCTTAAAGAAAAAAGAAAAAATTAAACTAAAAGCAAGCACAAATAAAGCATAAATATAGTCAGCAATCCCAAAATAAGTGGAGTAATCTCATGTATGTAGATAAGATCTAGGCGGGCCCTCACTAAAAATTAACTGAATTTAGTCTCACTTCTGATAAGCACGACTATTTAATCCACACTAAACCCTGGAAATCAGAACCCTGTGTTAGTAAGATTAGCAAGTGTTATTAAGATTAAACACTCCATGCTAGAGATGGTGCTACATTACAGTATCCTAAGCAACACAACATTCTTAGGTGAGACATTGCAATGACTCACAGATAGGAAATAGAAGTCACAGGAACCTGGGGAGCTTCATCATTCTTAAATTCTGGAAGTCACTTTTAGCATCACCAACTCTTGTTCTCTTCACCTTTCTACTTTGCTTCAATCACTATTCCGAGTGAAACCCCCTACATGTTGAATAAATGGTCAGAGGTTGGAGTGATAGGTAGTGGGGACACTTCTTACATCTCTATTAACAAAAGAGAGTGGACTTTCAACATGAACTTTGCTTAGAGACTTAAGGAAAAGGCTAAAAAATACGAATTACTTGACATTCTTAAACCAGAACTGGTCATAATACCTTTGGATATGAACTCATTGTGATTGGCAAAACTGGGTCATGGCACTACTAGATTACAGTGACTGGAATACACAAAGGAAGATATTTCTTTTCCTAGGGAGGTTGGAGAAATGTTATTTGGAAAAAATAGAACAAAACAAGTTAAATAAAGGAAAACAAAATAAAACCAGTAGCTGTCTACTAGACCTGCCAAAGAGCACAATGACATTATTGAGAAAAAATATAAAAAACATGATTCAATAAAAAAATTATTAAAGGATACATAAGAAATGAACTCAAATAGAGGCCTTTAAGAGTTTGATTGGGAGTTCTTAGAAAATACATCCATTATACTTTTATACAAGAATTAGGAATTAGTGTACTTAGAGAATGCAATTCATCATGGAAATGGTAAGTCATCTTTGGAATGCTACCTTTAAGAAGACAGACAAGTATGCTGATATATATCATCTTAACTGACAGCACCTATGTAAGAGCCAACAAAAGTCTTCCTTTCAATCTTGACAAAGCATTAGAATCACTTGGGAGCTTTTTAAAGTCTGGATATTATGTAATATCACAGACCAATTAAATCAGAATACAAAATTGTATTTAACCTATTATCTTATTGATGGATATTGGAGTTGTTTCCAAATTTTAACTGTTATAAATAAAATTCCTATAGATAATCTTAGAGATGTGTTTTCTTGTTGCAGCTGTAGTATTTATTTTATGGTATTGCATTATGATATTAATTTTTAATTTCCTAAGTGCTAATTAAAATGTGAGAATTCAAGTACACTTTTTTTTTTTTAACATTACTTACTAATTTCTAGGAGTCCTTTATACATACTTTGTCAGGTATGTGTGATCTTTATTTATTGTCACATAGGTGTAATCTTTATTTATTCCTCATGAGTGGTCTGTCTTTTGGTCTTCTTAAAAGTGTTGTTCAGTGCCAGAAGTTCTTCCCTTTTCTTAATTATAAGTGATTATTATTACTTCCGGGCTAATCTTTTTAGAACCTCAATTATTCCAAAGTCATGAATTTTTTAAATAATTTTTCTTCTACATTTTTCCTTTTATGTTTAATGCTTAGGTCTATGACCTAGCTGAAATTAATTTATGATAAATCTCCCTATTCATTCATTTATTTTTGTATATGAATTGCTTCATTTATTGAAAAGATTTTTCCCTTTTGAATTTTTTCACTGTCATTCTGTTCCTTCTTGTGTGTTGGTTTGCAACCTCAGGAATTTCTCAGGTAAAATCTGAAAAGGACCCCCATACAGGGAGGGCAAGCAGAGACCAAAGAAAGAGGCAGAGCCCTCCACATTTGTAGGTGGCAGGTTTAGTAAGCATGGAAACATATATGAGATTTGTCTTGGGAAGTCATAAAATGAGTAAATGTCCACACCTGCCTCCAGAATCTTAAAAAGTTTATAGAGGCTTTAGTGGGGGTCAGTCATGTACACCATCCAGATGGTCTCAATAACACTGTGCTTTCTCAAGGCTATGTCCTTGAACATTTCAGGGCTCCCACTGTGGGAATGGTTCACAGAATGTACATTCTGAAGATTGGGAGGGGGTGAGGACCCTCCGATTATCCAGGCCCAGCTAATGGATCAGTTGACAGTCAGAGCCTCCTGATGAATTCCTCCAACATTGTGTCAATACCACACCCCTATATAAATGTAGCTTTATTTAGAGTTAGTGAGATCCAACAACGTTTTTCTAATCTTGCATAGTGTAGATCTTTTGCATTTCCACACAAAGTTTACAATCGCCTTGTCAGTTTCTACACTAAAAGCTATTAGGGCTTGATTAGGATTTTGCTGAGCCAACGTTACTTTGTGAAGAATTGTTAGCGACACCGTTTTCTAACTAATGAGTCTGATCTCTCTACTTACAAAGATCTTCTTGAAATTTTGTGCAAGGTTTTGAATTTATCGGTGTAGCTATCTTAAAATAGTTATTGTATTGGGGTGCCTGGGTGGCTCAGTGGGTTAAAGCCTCTGCCTTTGGCTCAGGTCATGATCCCAGGATACTGGGATCCAGCCCTACCTCTGGCTCTCTGCTTGGCAGGGAGCCTGCTTCCTCCTCTCTCTCTGCCTGCTTGTGATCTCTGTCTGTTAAATAAATAAATAAATAAATAAATAAAGTTATTGTATTTATTTTTACATATTTGATTTTACTGATTAAACACCCTGACTGACATAAATGGTATTTTGTATTAATAAAAATTATTTTTTCAAGTGTGTAGGATCTCAGTTTTGTATATTGCTGGCTGGCTTTTTAAAACCAACTTATTCTTGGGCACCTGAGTGGTTCAGTCAGTTAATTGCACAAGTGACACCTTTGGCTCAGATCATGACCCAGGGTCCTGGGATTGAGAGTCCCATATCAGGCTCCCTACTCAGCCTGGTAACTGCTTCTCCCTCTGCCCCTCCCCACCGCTTGTGTTCTCTCTCTCAAAAATAAATAACATCTTTTAAAAAAAAGTGGGATCTTCAAAAAGATAAAACTAACCTACTCTTGTCCATTGATGAGTGAATAAGGAAGATGTGGTATATTCATACAATCAATATTACTCAGCCATAAAAATGAATGAAATCTTGCCATTTGCAATGACATGAGTGGATCTAGAGAGTATGATGCTAAGCAAAATAAGTCAAAGGAAGACAAATACCATTTGGTTTCACTTATATGTGGAAATTAAGAAAAAACAAATAAGTGGGGGAAAAAAAGGACAAAGGTGGGAAAGAAGAGATTAAAGGGCTCAGATTTTTGGTTTGTGAAAATTGAGCATCAAAGTGTATTTTTATGATGAGTCCCTAAGAAGAGGCAGATTTAGGAAAGGAGAAAATGATGTCTAATTTGGATATATTGGTTTACAGGGATATTAAATTAGTGATCCAGGACTATCTGGAAGGAGGAATCCAACTTGAGTGAAGTCTAGGCTAAAATACACATCATAGGGTGTTTGTCTTGCATCACTTTTTTAAAGACACAAACTCAACTCCCAGCATCTCTGCTTTGACTCTGACGGGCAGAGGAATATCTGAGCCAAATATCAAACAGAAGTCTCAGAGATTTTGCTCAGCATTTACCACTACCATGTCTCTTCCATACCTCGTTACTAAGGTCGTCTTTCTAATGAAAACAGTTCCTAATTCATGGTCTAGGTGCTTATTACATGTCCTTGGTATTAACTTTCTCTGGATTTCCTGCATCTGCATGTGTTTATACGCTTATTTTCAGAACAGATGCAGCCTGGTTGCAATCGCCAGAGAGTTCAATGCCCCTAGAGCTGGTGACTGGGGAAATAAGAAGGGGGAAGCCCTCCTATATGAGGAGGAGACTTTCTGGCAGTCAAATTCAATGACTTCTGCGATTTTATACTGAAAGCCTTCAGTTACTCTCAAAGATGCTCTCCAAAATATCCACTCTCTGGTGAGTACCCAGATATCCTTCTTTTTAGTTTTCACTTATATTTTAATTTTTTAAAATTCGTATTTTATTTTTAATTTTTTGGTAATCAACAGCACAGAACTTCGTATAGAGCAGGGAGAAGCCTCCAAAAGTCATACCTCTAGCAAGAATTTTCCTTTCAGAGACTAGTTAAAAAGACTGTTTACTTTTTGGAGGATCAGCCTTCAATAGTATTTAAATCCTCCTAAATTGTAATATTGACCGCACCAGGTTATTATTCTTCTGGCAACCCTATACAAGTGTTCCACAAATTCCAGGCTGAAAGAAATGAGGTATAATCTGTCAGTAATCTCTACAAGGACTTCCCTGACAAATATATACATGATTTGAAATAGTAATGATTTTTAAAGAAGGTTTAAATAACCAATTTTCAGATGGCAAGAAACAGAATTAAGGAGAGTTTAATTTTGAGAAGGCTATATACATTTGTGGGAAGGGTTAGGAAGAAAAAGAGTATGAAATCCCTTTGCCTTTAATAAGTGTCACTTTGGGAATCATATATTCTACCCAATAGTAGATCTAGGACATGAAAACAAAACAATAGACAACTCAAGGGAACTGGTTGTGATGAGTGTCAGGTGTTGTATGTAAGCAATGAATCACTCAATTTTGCTATCGAACCTCATATTACACTATATGTTAACTAACTAGAATTTAAACAAAAACTTGACAAGTTTAAACAAAAACTTTAAAAAACTAAAAAAGGGATGGGATTGACGACTGGTTATTAAAACACTACCAAAAAAATGAATTCAGACCTGTATCTGAATGCAAAATAAAGGGGTGCCTGGGTGGTTCAGTGGGTTAAAGCCTCTACCTTCGGTTCAGGTCATGATCCCAGGATCCTGGGATCAAGACACGCATTGGGCTCTTTGCTCAGCGGGGAGCCTGCTTCCTCCTCTCTCTCTCTGCAAAATAAAGATCAAGTTTCTTTATAAGGAAAATATGGCCAGCAGTAATTTTTCTAAGCTAGGATATCTGAAAAGTCAAAGTTCAAAGTGGCATGTATTTTTTACTGTATGGCAGCCACATAAATGCTTTGTTCTGTCAAAAGAGCTGAAAGAAGCTCTTCAAAAAACTGCTTTTTTTCTGTGATATTTTCAGATCCTCATATTTTACTAACTCAGCATCTATCTCTCTCATTGTAGAGCCCTCTAAATGTATCATGTCCATTATCAACATAGCATATGTTGAAATCACCACCTTCTTCCTGGTTGGGATGCCAGGGCTGGAATATGCACACATCTGGATCTCTATCCCCATCTGCAGCATGTATCTTTTTCCTATTCTGGGAAACTGCGCCATCCTTCTTGTCATCATGACAGAGCCCTCCTTGCATGAGCCCATGTACTACTTCCTTTCCATGTTGGCCATGTCTGACATGGGCTTGTCCTTCTCTTCTCTACCCACCATGGGGAGGATCTTCTTATTCGATGCTCCTGAAATTTCTTCCAATGCCTGCGTTACTCAGGAATTCTTCACCCATGGATTCATAGTAGTTGAGTCCTCAGTGCTCCTGATCATGTTGTTTAACCACTTTCTAGCCACCCACAGCACTCTGATATACAGTTCCATCCTGACTCCTGTCAGAGTTGCAAAAATAGGAATGGCATTAGTTTTCAGGCATTTCCTCGTGGTTCTTCCCTTACCCTTCTCTCTGAGAAGTTTGTAGAAAAAGCCAATTATTTCATTCCTACTGTCTCCACCAGGATGTCATGTAGTTGGCCTTCTCTGACAACCAAATTGATGTCTTCTATGTTTTTTTTTTTTTTTTTTTTGGAGTACTCTGCCCTATGGTAGACTTTATGCTCATTACTGTGTCTGACATTCTGATCCTCAAGACTGTGCTGGTAATTGCATCCCAAAAGGAGCAACTCAAGGCCCTCAATACTTGTGTTTCACACATCTGTACAGTGCCCATCGTCAGCTTGGCCATTATCCATTGCTTTGTCAGACATGTCTCACCTCTCTTCAATGTAATTAAGTCATTACAAGAAATGAGTGTCTTTTTTATTTAATTATTTTTTAAATATTTATTTTTTATAAACATATATTTTTATCCCCAGGGGTACAGGTCTGTGAATCACCAGGTTTACACACTTCACAGCACTCACCAAAGCACATACCCTCCCCAATGTCCATAACCCCACCCCCCTTCTCCCAACCCCCCACCCCCAGCAACCCTCAGTTTGTTTTGTAAGATTAAGAGTCACTTATGGTTTGTCTCCCTCCCAATCCCATCTTGTTTCATTTATCTTCCCCTACCCACTTAAGCCCCCATGTTGCATCACAACTTCCTCATATCAGGGAGATCATATGATAGTTGTCTTTCTCTGCTTGACTTATTTCGCTAAGCATGATACGCTCTAGTTCCATCCATGTTGTCGCAAATGGCAAGATTTCGTTTCTTTTGATGGCTGCATAGTGTTCCATTGGGTATATATAACACCTCTTCTTTATCCATTCATCTGTTGAGGGACATCTAGGTTCTTTCCATAGTTTGGCTATTGTGGACATTGCTGCTATAAAAATTCGGGTGCATGTGCCCCTTCGGATCACTACGTTTGTATCTTTAGGGTAAATACCCAGTAGTGCCATTGCTGGGTCATAGGGCAGTTCTATTTTCAACATTTTGAGGAACCTTCATGCTGTTTTCCAGAGTGGTTGCACCAGCTTGCATTCCCACCAACAGTGTAGGAGGGTTCCCCTTTCTCTGCATACTCGCCAGCATTTGTCATTTCGTGACTTGTTGATTTTAGTCATTCTGACTGATGTGAGATGATATCCCACTGTGGTTTTGATTTGTATTTCCCTGTTGCCGAGTGATATGGAGCACTTTTTCATGTGTCTGTTGGCCATCTGGATGTCTTCTTTGCAGAAATGTCTGTTCATGTCCTCTGCCCATTTCTTGATTGGATTATTTGTTCTTTGGGTGTTAAGTTTGCTAAGTTCCTTATAGATTTTGGACACTAGTCCTTTATCTGATATGTCCTTTGCAAATATCTTCTCCCATTCTGTCAGTTGTCTTTTGGTTTTGTTCACTGTTTCCTTTGCTGTGCAAAAGCTTTTGATCTTGATGAAATCCCAATAGTTCATTTTGCGCTTGCTTCACTTGCCTTTGGTGATGTTCCTAGGAAGAAGTTGCTGTGGCTGAGGTCAAAGAGGTTGCTGCCTGTGTTCTCCTCAAGGATTTTGATGGATTCCTTTTGTACATTGAGGTCCTTCATCCATTGTGAGTCTATTTTTGTGTGTGGTGTAAGGAAATGGGCCAATTGCATTTTTTTGCATGTGGCTTTCCAATTTTCCCAACACCATTTATTAAAGAAGCTGTCTTTTTTCCATTGGACATTCTTTCCTGCTTTGTCGAAGATTAGTTGACCATAGAGTTGAGGGTCTATTTCTGGGCTCTCTATTCTGTCCCATTGATCTATGTGTCTGTTTTTGTGCCAGTACCATGCTGTCTTGATGATGACAGCTTTGTAATAGAGCTTGAAGTCCAGAATTGTGATGCCACCAACGTTGGCTTTCTTTTTCAATATTCCTTTGGCTATTCGAGGTCTTTTCTGGTTCCATATAAATTTTAGAATTATTTGTTCCATTTCTTTGAAAAAAATTGATGGCATTTTGATAGGGATTGCATTAAATGTGTTGATTGCTCTACGTAGCATAGACTTTTTCACAATATTTATTCTTCCAATCCAGGAGCATGGAACATTTTTCCATTGCTTTATGTCTTCCTCAATTTCTTTCATGAGTACTACATACTTTTCTGAGTATAGATTCTTAGCCTCTTCGGTTAGGTTTATTCCTAGGTATCTTATGGTTTTGGGTGCAATTGTAAATGGGATTGACCCCTTCATTTCTCTTTGTTCTGTGTTGTTGTTGGTGTAGAGAAATGCAACGGATTTCTGTGCATTGATTTTATATCCTGACACTTTACTGAATTCCTGTACAAGTTCTAGCAGTTTTGGAGTGGAGTCCTTTGGGTTTTCCACATATAGTATCATATAGTATCATATCATCTTCGAAGATGATAATTTGACTTCTTCTTTGCCGATTAGGATGCCTATAATTTCCTTTTGTTTTTTGATTGCTGAGGCTAGGAGTTCTAGTACTATGTTGAATAGCAGTGGTGATAATGGACATCCCTGCCGTGTTCCTGACCTTAGCGGAAAAGCTTTCAGTTTTTCTCCATTGAGAATGATATTTGCGGTGGGTTTTTCATAAATGGTTTTGATAATATTGAGGTATGTGCCCTCTATCCCTACACTTTGAAGAGTTTTGATCAGGAAGGGATGCTGTACTTTGTCAAATGCTTTTTCAGCATCTATTGAGAGTATCATATGGTTCTTGTTCTTTCTTTTATTGATGTGTTGTGTCTCATTGACTGATTTGTGGATGTTGAACCAACCTTGCAGCCCTGGAATAAATCCCACTTGGTCGTGGTGAATAATCCTTTTAATGTACTGTTGAATCCTATTGGCTAGTATTTTGGTGAGAAATTTCGCATCTGTATTCATCAAGGGTATTGGTATATACCTCTCTTTTTGGATGGGATCCTTGTCTGGTTTTGGGATCAAGGTGATGCTGGCCTCATAACATGAGTTTGGAAGTTTTCCTTCCATTTCTGTTTCTTGGAACAGTTTCAGGAGAATAGGAATTAGTTCTTTAAATGTTTGGTACAATACCCCCGGGAAGTGGTCTGGCCCTGGGCTTTTGTTTGTTTGGAGATTTTTAAGGACTGTTTCAATCTCCTTACTGGTTATTGGTCTGTTCAGACTTTCTATTTCTTCCTGGTTCAGTTGTGGTAGTTTATATGTTTCTAGGAATGCATCCATTTCTTCCAGATTGTCAAATTTGTTGGCGTAGAGTTGCTCATAGTATGTTCTTATAATAGTTTGTATTTCTTTGGTGTTTGTTGTGATCTCTCCTCTTTCATTCATGATTTTATTTATTTGGGTACTTTCTCTTTTCTTTTTGATAAGTCTGGACAGGGGTTTATCAATTTTATTAATTCTTTCAAAGAACCAGCTCCTAGTTTCGTTGATTTGTTCTATTGTTTTTTTGGTCTGTATTTCATTGATTTCTGCTCTGATCTTTATGATTTATCTTCTCCTGCTGGGCTTAGGGTTTCTTTCTTGTTCTTTCTCCAGCTCCTTTAGGTGTAGGGTTAGGTTGTGCAGCTGAGACCTTTCTTGTTTCTTGAGAAAGTCTTGTACCGCTATATATTTTCCTCTCAGGACTGCCTTTGTTGTGTCCCACAGATTTTGAACCATTGTATTTTCATTATCATTTGTTTCCATGATTTTTTTCAATTCTTCTTTAATTTCCCTGTTGACCCATTCATTCTTTAGAAGGATGCTGTTTAATCTCCATGTATTTGGGTTCTTTCCAAACTTCCTTTTGTGGTTGAGTTCTAGCTTTAGAGCATTGTGGTCTGAAAATATGCAGGGAATGATCCCAATATTTTGATACCTATTGAGTCCTGATTTAGGACTGAGGATGTGATCTATTCTGGAGAATGTTCCATGTGCACTAGAGAAGAATGTGTATTCTGTTGCTTTGGGATGAAATGTTCTGAATATATCTGTGATGTCCATCTGGTCCAGTGTGTCGTTTAAGGCCTTTATTTCCTTGTTGATCTTTTGCTTGTATGATCTGTCCATTTCAGTGAGGAGAGTGTTAAAGTCCCCTACTATTATTGTATTATTGTTGATTTGCTTCTTTGATTTTGTTATTAATTGGTTTATATAGTTGGCTGCTCCCACGTTGGGGGCATAGATATTTAAAATTGTTAGATCTTCTTGTTGGACAAACCCTTTGCGTTTGATATAGTGTCCTTCCTCATCTCTTATTATAGTCTTTGGCTTAAAATCTAATTGATCTGATATAAGGATTGCCACTCCTGCTTCCTTCTGATGTCCATTAGCATGGTAAATACTTTTCCACCCCCTCACTTTAAATCTGGTGGTGTCTTTGGGCTTAAAATGAGTTTCTTGTAGGCAACATATAGATGGGTTTTGTTTTTTTATCCATTCTGATACCCTGTGTCTTTTTTTTTTTTTTTAAGATTTTATTTGTTTATTCGACAGAGAGAGATCACAAGTCGGCAGTGAGGCAGGCAGAGAGAGAGGAAGGGAAGCAGGCTCCCCGCTGAGAAGAGAGCCCGATGTGGGACTCAATCCCAGGACCCTGAGTTCATGACCTGAGCTGAAGTCAGCGGCTTAACCCCCTGAGCCACCCAGGCTCCCACCCTATGTCTTTTGATTGGGGCATTTAGCCCATTAACACTCAGGGTAACTATTGAGAGATATGAATTTAGTGCCATTGTATTGCCTGTAAGGTGACTGTTACTGTATATCGTCTCTGTTCCTTTATGATCTACCACTTGTAGGCTCTCTCTTTGCTTAGAGGACCCCTTTCAATATTTCCTGTAGAGCTGGTTTGGTGTTTGCAAATTCTTTCAGTTTTTGTTTGTTCTGGAAGCTTTTAACCTCTCCTTCTATTTTCAATGATAGCCTAGCTAGATATAGTATTCTTGGCTTCATGTTTTTCTCGTTTAGTGCTCTGAAAATATCATGCCAGCTCTTTCTGGCCTGCCAGGTCTCTGTGGATAAGTCAGCTGCCAATCTAATATTTTTACCATTGTATGTTACAGACTTCTTTTCCCGGGCTGCTTTCAGGATTTTCTCTTTGTCACTAAGACTTGTAAATTTTACTATTAGGTGACGGGGTGTGGGCCTATTCTTATTGATTTTGAGGGTCGTTCTCTGAACCTCCTGAATTTTGATGCTCGTTCCCTTTGCCATATTGGGGAAATTCTCTCCAATATTCTCTCCAGTATACCTTCTGTCCCCTCTCTCTTTCTTCTTCAAGAAATGAGTTTCTTGATAATCATCTCTAAAATAATGATAAAGCAGATGTTCAAGGACAGTAGATATTACATTTTTGTATAAAAATTGATAAATAGAATTTTTTCTGAGGAACGTACCTCGACTCACAGTAGTCAAGAGAAACAATATATACAATGTATCAAGCAAATATCAAACATACACCAAGAACATCAAGTAAAGAGATTCAGTGAGTCTTGAATAGGACCTAGACATCTTCATTTTTATAAAACACCATAGTGAACTCTATCTGTATCTCCATTTAAAACCCTTTCATCTTGAAGATGCTCAATGACAATTAAAATTTCAGAATGTTCTCAACTTGTAGAAGAAAAACCCTGTAACTTTCCGGAAGTAAATCTAGTGGAGGAGACTGACACAGAAAGGCTTAGTTACATAATCTGAAACTGCTCTATTATTTACTTGGTACTCTGGGATCATGGGTGGGGTGACCATAATCATACCAGATGGAGCAGAGGAGGCTTCAGAGTGTTCTCCACAAATGACTAATTCTGACACTCTCATTGTCTCTGGTCCCTTCTAAAGGTTCACCTGTGGGGAATTTTCTTTTTCTTCTGAGTACATCCTGTTATGCTGGACTCTCAAGAGGTTTCTGGGCCCCTGGGAAAACATCGAGGATGGCTAGATTGTGTGAGTCAGCATATATCAGTGTGTTTATACATCAGCACAACTCTAGTAACTGTGTGCCACCTCTAGTTCCTCTTTATTGTGATGTGTGGTACAATGATGTGCCTACCCACTTGCTGGTAAGTTTCCTGATAGTCACAGGTGTCAGTCCCTTTTGATTAACTCAAGCAAGCCAGGTCTGTATTATGAGTCTGTGTGCTTCCCCAGTATCGCCCTCGCCCCACAAGGACGACTAGAACCCTGGTTCGGATGCATCTTCTCTCTCTTTATTTCCGCAAGTCTACACACTTATATATGCTTACATGACCAATCAGTGAGCAGGGTATAGGAGGGAGCGAATCAGGCTGTGCACCTAAATGAACAACTTCGCTAGCAACCAGTGCTGTTTACTTCCTCTTTGGGCGTTCCGCTTAGTCTCATGAAGCAATCCTAACCTGGCAACTAGCCAGGCGCCGTCTTTTAATGGCGGAGGCCACCCTGGCCAGGGGCCTGCCTCTGATATCTCCCCCTTTTTTCTTTTATGGCAGGGATGGTGCCTGTCTTAGGTTGTCAGTGGCGGGGAATATCCTTACCAGTCATCAGACGGCAGATATCAATGATCTGCGTCCTGTCTTAGGTTGGTATATTTCCCCACCAATCTTACCCGTCGTTGACTACTGATCCAGCATACTTAGCCACACTTGGGGGGATGTTCCAGCCTTGATAGCTAACAAGGCCTGCACCATGGCTTGTTGTTGCCTATGTTGCTGTCGCCTCCAAATTTGCAGTTTCCTTACTAGCAGAATCAAGCCCACTACGAGGATTGTCATCAGACCAATTACGCTAGCCCATTGTTTTGTAAAGGTTAACACATCTTGCAATGTTTTGATTATCTCTGGGAGGGTTGCAAGCTCACCTCTGGTGTTATTTATCCTTGTTATGCCTAGTAGCAGGTGCTGAGTATAGTTTTGGAATTCTGCAGACTAATTCCCCCGCAAGTATTGGGAGAGCTGTCGGGAGACATTCTGTAAGTCACTCATATTAGTATAGGCTATGGGAGTTACACAAATTGCCGGGAAGGGTACTATACATCCCAGTCCCAATAGGACCCCCCATATGTCCACTTGTTCTTGAACCAAATCTACTCTCTGGTTGACTAGCAGGATTCCTGCTTGCAAATGTGCATTGATCTGAGTCTATGTTTGAAGAGCAGCCACCATTCCTTCTGCAAGGGTGTTCACAGCTTCAGCAGTGGGTATAGTTGCAGCAAGCAAGACTGCTGCTGCCCTGGCAGCTGCTGTAGACATAGCCAATGCTGTCACAACGGCAGCTGTGATACCAAAATGTTTCTTCTTTCTGGATAGCACCACCGGTAACTTGTCCTCTGGAATGGAAACTGGGATAGGAACATGGGTAGGGATACGCATAATCACAGCCAGCTTGAAGGCCGTGACATTCAAGATAGCAAATTCTTAGTGCAATTCAATGTATTATTCGAAGAGTTAAAGCATCCTGTTTCTTCAAATCCTCCCCTAAGTGGTCCCATTGAGGTATGTTTAGCAAGCCTTCATCTAGGAACCATGGAGCCGCCTTTTCTACTGTATTCAAAAAGGCCCGAGCAGTTTTTGCTTTTAGTGGAGTTCCATTGGCTTTCAGCAGGTCTTCTAAAGACCCTTCCAACCGCACTTTAGATGCTTCAGATCCCATTATGAACACATAGACAACAGACGCGGACGTTAAAGACTCACCGGTAAATTCCGGCTCTAAGGCTGCCCCGCTTCTTATTGCGGACTTGTACAAGTTTCCCACCACCTTTGTCATGGTTTTACCCTGCTTACCTGCGGACTTCTCCCTTGCAAGGTTTTTCTATTTTTACTCCCCGCTTTACCACGGATTTCCCACTTTTGAACGTGTCCTTTACTCCCCGCTTTACCGTGGAATTCCCACTTTTGAACGTGGCTAATGTCCCCGCTTACCTGCGGACCTTTACTCCCTGCTTTCCTGCGGATTACCTTGCAAGATTCCTTTATTTAGTTCCCGGGTGCCGGCGCCATTTATCGCCCTCGCCCCGCAAGGACGACTAAAACCCTGGTTCGGATGCATCTTCTCTCTCTTTATTTCTGCAAGTCTACACACTTATATACGCTTACATGACCAATCAGTGAGCAGGGTACAGGAGGGAGCGAATCAGGCTGTGCACCTAAACGAACAACTTCGCTAGCAACCAGTGCTGTTTACTTCCTCCTTGGGTGTTCCGCTTAGTCTCACGAGGCAATCCTAACCTGGCAACTAGCCAGGCGCCATCTTTTAATGGCGGAGGCCGCCCTGGCCAGGGGCCTGCCTCCGACACCCAAGTACTTAGCATGAATGCCAGAAGTCCAATTTTCTAACAAGTGCAATACATGTGAATGCATAGGTGGAAATTCACGATCCTGCCAACCATGAGAATCAACTTGTTGATAGGTGCAGGTCACAGCAAGAAACTCCAAGAAAAGAACATTGACCTAGATATTGAGTGATGTGGTTTGCTGTTGTCATAGTTGTCCCCTTATGTGATAATATAAGTTGCTTCTGGGTGTGGGTATATGTGTCTACTGAGCTTGAGGTAGGCATCAGAGAAAAAATGGTGGCCTCCATCAGTCTTTCTCCACAGCCTATACTAACCCTGCATGCTTCTGGTTAGATTGAAATCCTTGCTTTACATTTCCCTCCTGATAAACAAGAAAGCAACCTTATGATTCTAACAAAAATGGTATCTATGAGCTCATAGTTTTAAAATCATCTTTTAAGGGTTTTTTTTTTTTCATAAATTTTATTTAATTTGAAGACACAGCCCTGCAAGATGAGGTTATAAATTTTTCATTCATTCAGTGTTTGTCAGTACATATTGAATATCGCTGACATGGGATCTATGCAGCCAGAGAGAGGAGGCCAAACAGTACTGTCATCACTGGGACCCCACTGGGACCTGAGTTACTGTTAATCCCTGACCGAAAATTTGAGGATTAATTTGGGTACACTTGATAGGAAGGATTAAAAGAAAACAAAACAACAAAACATCATTTCCAAGCTGTAGGAATTATAGGTATTGCTCAAATTTTACAACATTAAAATTATCATATTCTGTCTTAAGCTCACCTAACACAAAGAAAAGAATCTACACTATCATTTGGAAATATGTATCCTTTAAACAAGTGACTGCTGCCCGTTGATCAAGCAATCTTGCATTTCAAATCATCTTATAAAGAAAGAGTATGCAGCATGAAGCTCTAAAAACATGAAATATTTAGAGGCTAATAAACTCAGCTGGTAGAACAAAGGACTTAAGTGGAGGAGTGAGGTGGGAAAGAGGCTGGAAATGTGTGTAGCCAAACTAGGGAGAGGGCAAGGTCAGACAAGGAATTGGACATTGGAGTGCACTTCTGAGTTTTCTTAGGGGAAGATGGACTGATCAAATTAATGATAGAGGAAGGCAACTCTGAAACCTGGCACAAAGGCAATTGTAACAATTGTGTACCTATACTGTCCCCCCCCCCACTTTTGACAGTTTTTATTTTAAATCTAGTTAGTGAGCATACAGTGTAATATTAGTTTCAGGTGTACAATTTAGTGATCTGGCAATTCTATATATCCCCGGAGCTCATCACAGCAAGTACCCCCCTTAGCTCACATAATCTCTTTCAACCACCCCCCCCACTCACCTCCCCTCTGGTGACCATAAATTTGTTCTCTAGTGTTAAGAGTCTGTTTTCTGGTTTGCTTCTCTCTTTCTTTTTTCCCCCTAAGCTTCTTTGTTTTCTTAAATTTCACATGTGAGTGAAATCATTAGGTATTTTCCTTTCTCTGACTAACTTATTTAACTTAGCATAATATTCTTTAGCTCCATATACATTGCTGCAATTTTCAAGATTTCATTCTCTCTTATAGCTGATATATATATATGAGAAAAGCTATATATATATATATATATGAGAAAAAAGATGTGAGATATATATATAATATATATATTCTCATATATATATATATGAGAAAAAAGATGTGAGATATATAAATCCCACTTCTCACTTTTTTCATTCATCAGCTTGACATTAGTGGTGAGTGTCTTCCAAGTTTCATGTAATAACTATTTAATCAACTTCTTATAGGTTTTTAAACATTTTCCTTATTATTAGCTGCATCCAGAAATTATCCTGCATCCTCTGCTAAGTGTCCTGTTATTCCCTGTTTTATTTCAAAGATTTCTTGCTGTGGATTCAGTTATCATTAAACTACTGTAGGCAATCGAAAGGGACAAACCAAACTGAGCAATAACTTCAGCCCAGGAGAAGCAATTCAGGAGCTCCAGAAATGTGATCACAGAAGTAGCAGCTCAGAAACATACCACGATTACATTGCAGTTTATCAGTCTACAACTAAGAGAAAAATATACAAGAGAGGGAATGATACATACAGAAAGTTAGGTGCAAGGAAGAGAAACATGGAGAAAGGAATTGTGAGAGTATATGTTTAGGAAAGAATGGCAACAATAGAAAACCTCGGCACCTATTATATACAGAAAGCCTCTATCTGTAAGCCTCTTGCAACAGGGATGAGGGAAAGTGAAGACAAGAAAAAAGAACAAAGCAGTGTAAGGTGACATTGCTAGATGCCTCTTGGTGGAAGAATATAAATTCTCTAATGACTGTGTATTGTTGTGAATGCAAAACAGTTTAATTTTATATTTATCCTTTAACAATTTGGAATATAGATGGTTTGTTTATAGAGTGAATACTTTTCTTCAATATAATTGCCTTTTTGTTGTCAGAAGAAAACAATAGTCAAACACTAGTTATGGTAACAAATACATCTCTAAATATGTTCCTCATGCTTTCTAGTTGTAAACTAACATTGACTGCCTTGAGATTGATTATTTCTTCAAGAATACAAGCCTAAGGGCATCTGGGTGGCACAGTGGGTTAAAGCCTCTTCCTTCGGCTTAGGTCATGATCCCAGGGTCCTGGGATTGAGCCCCACATCAGGCTCTCTGCTCAGCAGGGAACCTGCTTTTCTCCACCCCCTCTCTGCCTACTTGTGATCTCTCTCTCACTCTCTGTCAAATAAATAAATAAAATATTAAAAAAAAAAAAAAAGAAGAATACAAACCTAGTCGCAAGCCAATGTTTGGAGCACAGAATTTGTGTCCGTGATTATTCTTACTTGTTTTGTTCCTGTCCTACATTTCTTTAGCCTCTTTGTGACAAAGATAGATTGTCCAACAAATATTGAACAAGAACCAAATGTATCACGTGATCGAGTGACCAGGAGATAAATATAAAATATCTTCTGCTCTCAAAGAATGCAGTGAGGTTGGGGAAAGAGATGCCAAACAAATGAACCATAATTAGTAGGATAACCTTGCAAGATTCCTGAAGAGGTTATAGACCAAACCATCTGTCATTTTGCAGTGGAAGGCAGGGGAGACTTCTAGAGTTTTTTTTAAAATGCTGACTCTCTTAGGATATAAGCAAAGACAGACATTTAAAAAAATATATACTATAGAGCACTGGTAGCATTTGCAAAGGCAAGAGATATAAAACAACATTATATTCTGAAAATTAAAAATACAATGGCCAGAACATAAAGAGTTTGGCTAGCCATGAAGAGAGAGAAGGTTGGCAATTAACTTCCCTCTCTGGTCAGGAATACATTAAGAACACATTAAGATTACTATCATAGGTGATTAACCCCCTATTTTCTCTCTTGTTTGTTCAGAACATGAAAAAAAAATGGACATTACTTTCCTAAAAGAATTCAGTGATTTGTTTTGTAGAAAGCAAACTTCCTCTTAATCTAATACTATTATGCCCTTACCATATCAAAAAAAGGTATCAGAAAAGGTATTCCACAATTCTATGACATTAAAATTCCCAATTGTGGCCTCATTTTTTTTATTTCTCAAATTCCACATATGAGTGGAATCATATGGTATCTGTGTTTCTCTGACTTATTTCACTTAGCATAATACTCTTTACTTCTACCCATGTCACTGAGAATGGCAAGACTTCATTCTTTTTTATATCTGATATATATATATATGATATGCATATATATCTCTGATATATCATATATATGTGATATATATGTATGTATATGCATATATATTTGATATATATATGTACTTCTTTACCCATTCACCTATTGATGGAAAGTTGGGCAGTTTCCATAATTTGGCTATTGTAAATTATGCTACTATAAACACTGGGGTGCATATACCCCTTGGAATTACTACTTTTGTATCATTTGAATAAATGCCTAGTAGTACAATTGCTGGATTATAGGGTAGTTCCATTTTTAAATTTTGAGGAACCTCCATATTGTTTTCCCAAGTGGCTGCACCAGTTTGCAGTTCCATCAACATGAAGATTCTCCTTTCTATGCATCCTTACCAACATCTGTTGTTTCCTGTATTGTCGATTTTAGCCATCCTGACTGGTGTGAGGTAACATCTCATTGTGGTTTTGATTTGTATTTCCCTGATGATGGGTGATGTTGAGCAAGAAAACTCAGAGGTAGCATCTTTCGTGAGTACAGAAACCCTCAAGGGAGGTAGAGAAATATATAGAAGCAGAACAACAATGAGAAAGACACTAAAACAGAAGAAAGAAAAAGTCATGATTAAGGGACAAAGCAATGAGAGAACATCATGGGAAAACAATGGATATATCCAAAACACTGAAATCTGGGAGAAAGAGGAGAAGACTTCAAAGAGATGGAAGCAGACAGAAGTAAAAGGAAATGGGTAAAAAAGTGAAAATATAGTGAAGGCCCGGCAGGAGAGAAAAAAGGACAAAGACTGTGAAATATGTGTCAGGGAATCAGAGGAGTAAATACATAGACATATACAAAGGAGTTTTATTCATAGGAGATATGGGTACAGAAAAAGAGGATGAAAATAAGCAGAAAGGGAGATAGAAAAGGTCAGAAAGACTTCTCCCTAGGAGAGAACTCGCTTTTGTAAAATCTTATACTTAACAGAACACTGACCTTAACTCTTCCTTTATTCTTGTCTGCTAGCAAGGCATACCTGACTCCCCTTGTCTATCCAGATTGGAGAGACAGCATACCATAGTGATGAAGAGCACAGAGTCTGGAGCCCTATTAGCAAGTCCTGAAATGCTACTTCACTATATCCTTTCTATGACTTCGGGCAAAATGATTTATTGCTGCATGCCTCAATTTCCTTATATGTTACATGAGAATAATAATTTCCTCGTATGGTTGACAAATAAATATTTGTAAGGTGACAAAGCAGTACCTAGAATACAACAAGTTCTTTGTAAGCTTCAGAAGACCAAAAAAAAGGAAGGAAGGGGTGTTTTTTATCATGAGGAGGGAATCTGGAGCACATTTTACTTTGCAACAATATTAAAAACATTAGCTCAGCTCTGCTTACTCCTCCAACGTCTTGAGAATCACCAGACTGGAAATACAGATGGAGAGACGAATTTAAAGGGGATCCTTCAATATTCTTACTAAAAAATATGGTAATGTTCTGTTTCAGGTCATGGCTGATAGATCATTGCTTACTACATTGCACAGAAACCCCAGGATTGAGAAAGTGAGTATCAGTGAGAGATGGAACCAGAAATCAGTTGAGAGACACACTACAGAGACAAGGAGATATAAAGAGACTCAGTCACTTAGAAGAGTCACAGAAACAGAGTCAGAGAGTCAAGGACAGGGAGCTTGAGAAAGAGAACATGATGGGGACTGATGGACATGGCCCAAGAGTAGTGAGAAAGCATGCTTCTAGAAGTAGGGACTTCTGGTAGGTATTCCTACCTGAGGTAGGTAGTAGCTATTCCTAGAACATTGGTAGGTATTCCTAGAATCTAGCATGGGAGAAGACAGACTAACTAATTAATGGAACTTATGTCCATCTTTCATTCTCCATCTCCACCAGGAGTGAGTGAAACATGAGTTCAAAAAGTAGCCCAAAATGTCATAAAGAGACTCCTCATAGTGAGTAGAAATAACTGTTCTTTCTCTGTAGACACAGGTTAAACTTATAACCTGGGATGTATGAGAGAGGTGCATAGATTAAGTAGTAGGGCAAGGTAGACAGGACAAGATTTTACTGGTGAAGAAGGAGAAAAGAATGTTGAAAGTTGATATCATCAGACCCTAAGAAGTAAAGAATTGTTTGGAAATTATGACAGAAAACTCTCTGGATGAGGGTGGTGGTGGGGTGTTTGTATTTGGTTAGGATAGACCATGGGAAGTTAATGAGAAGCAGTCTTTGTGATACAAGGTCCCAGGAGGAGATTTCAGATTAGACTTGTGAGAACATCCAGAGGAGTCAACAACATGTCAGTCCCCTAGGGGGCAGGATGAGAACCTATGGATCAGGAACTGCTGGACTTGGGAACTTGAGAAATGTATTTATACTTTTTCCTGGAGGCCCTGGTTCCATGTTCCTTCTGAACCTTTCAGCTGTTATGTGGAACAAGGCACACCTTAGAAAATAAGGAAGTTAAATTTGAACCCTCAGGTTCCAAACTCTGCATTAAATATTCAGTTTTCTCTACTAGGAAAGAAATCCACATAAATCAGTGCAGGCAGCTGAAACTTAAAAGAAAGCTCAAACTCTCTGCAGGAAGTTCTCACCCTGGTCTGGACAAATACCAGGGACAGATTTTTAAGAGTTTGGAGATTTAGGCATTGTTGAGAAGGGGAAGGGTAAGATCCTGGTATTTTCTGCAGGTTTTTGAAGAAGAGATAATTTGAGAAATGATAACGAAGGATAGAATTTAGTAATCATGAACATCTAATAATACTGTTCTTTATACTATATTCTTCCTTGCACACATACACACACATACAGCATCTTGACAGATGAAAAGAAAAAGTTTATAGATCACCCCCCCCAAAAAAAATCAAAGAAGATGCTACTGAATACTTGTTAATTGCTAGAAAACAGAATGCTTTTCCATGTTTGCAAGAACAGATAAGCAAAAGAAAAGAGTAGTTTAATTTACTGCCTAAAATTGATTTCTGAAGAATAATGGCCAGAGTAAGAAAATTATAAAAAACTTAAAATGGGTTAACTGTTTTGATTAAACCATTAATTTTGTGTTATTTAGTTAACAAATATAATTGATGTATAAAACGTTTAAGAAGACAATTCACAGAAGAATGAAAATAAATAGTCATTTATGTGAAAGAATGATCTAACTGGTAAACAAATGAGAATAGCTTTTTTTATTTTTGAGGGAAAAGGGGCTTAGAGATAATATTTATTAATAGCCAGAGAGAATTTCTTGCATCATTTAGACATGAACTGATGGTAGAAATACTCATGAATTTCTGGCTATTCTGCTTACTGGTTGTATAACCTTGGACAAATTATGAGACACCCCTGTTGTTTTAGTTACTCTGTTTTTATATGTTCGCTACAATAAGTAAATAAGATGAGATATGTATATATACTTAACAGAAGGACCAGTGTCATATTATTGAAGAAATGAATATTTAACTTTAAGTATTATTGTTAAATTTGTGTTGGGCAATGTATATCAGTATATATTATATCTCAGTATATATTGTTTTATTTTTTGATTCAGTATACCCCTTTTGAAAATCAATGCTGAGGAAAACCTTAAGATATAAAAAATTGATTTACATGGAGGCACCTGGGTGGCTCAGTGGGTTAAGTCTCTGCCTTTGACTCAGTTCATGATATCAGGTTCCTGGGATGGAGCCCTGCACTAGGCTCTCTGCTCAGCAGGGAACCATCTTCCCCCACTGCCTGCCTGCCTGCTCTTTGCCTACTTGTGATCTCTGTCAAATAAGTAAATAAAATCTTTTGAAAAAAATGATTTACATGAAGATATTCATATAATCGTAGCTGTGAAAATAGTGGCCTCGAAAATTAGTAAAAATATAGAGATACCACATTATATATAATGAAAAAAAAGAATATAATAATATTTATACAGTGAGATCAACAACTACATAGACAAATAAACATACATTGGTGAATAATACAGAAGTCAAAATAATGAACATAAAGCAGCATTTCCTTTCTGATTATCTATTTCAACTGGGTAAAGTCTTGTAATATCAAGTAATTTATATTTTGTATACACCAATTCAAATTTATCTGAGAGCAATAAAAAAATCCATTTGGGGATTGGTATATATTTGTCTAAGTCAGTTGGATAATAAACAGAAAAGGGTAACAAAATGTCATTACCAAATATTAAGAAAGTTAAAGTTGAGAGACAAAAGTTCTGACTTAAAACTTAATCATACAATTATTAATATTAAATAAAAGACAAGTGCATAAGAAGGTCTATTGTTGTGTGCTTTGGAACCACGTATGCAGGACTACTCAGATTCCTGGAAAAATAAATAAAAGAATTAGAAATTGGAATTCATTTGATATGTAAATAAAAGAACTAATCAATTAAATCATTTTATTTAACTGAGACATGTGTTCATATGCATGAACAACTATTTTTAAACTGAAAAACAGAATGAAGTGAAGAATGGTAAATAAATAAAATGTTATATATCATTAACAATGAGATTAAGGATATAAGGCTACCCCTGAAGAATGAAAATAAGATTAAGAATTGATCCACAGGCTAATTTGAAGGAGATCAATGAGTGTCCTTATTTTCACTTAAATTTTGTTGTATTAATGCAAATAATTTAGCTAGAGGATTTATTTCTCTATTTTGCATGTACATTAAATTTTTCAAGGCTGTGATGTACACCTGAAGCATCCTACAAAGATCACAGGTTCCTGTATACAGTTGCAACCAGACTGCATATTTTATAAGCTGTTCCTGACCTGATGATTCAGCTACCTGGGATGTCTTTCTTCCTACTTGTATTTTTGTAAATCATTTGAACACTAATGGTTGATTTTACATGAATATGGTAGAATTTGCTCACCATTCTGAATAGCCTATAACTTTCTCAGCATCTCTCACACCCAAAGGGCTTCTGAAGTGCCACCATGGTGGTCTGGAATAACAGTGGTACTATGGAACCCACCTTTCTCTTAGAGGGTTTCCATGGACTGAAGTCTGTTCATGCTTGGTTCCCAATTCCATTTTGTCTTGCATACCTGGGGGCCTTCCTAGGCAACATCACTATCCTCTCTGTTATCTGGAATGAGTCTTCACTCCACCAGCCCATTTTTATCTGCTGTCCATCCTGGCAATATCTGACCAGAGCATGTCCATGTCTACACTCCCCACGATATTGACCGTGTTATGGTGGGAAGCCCAGGAAATCAAAGTAGGAGCCTAATTCACTCAGCTCTTCTTCATCCACACCTTCACGTTCCTGGAATCTTCAGTGCTGCTGGCCATGGCCTTTGACCAATTCATGGCTATATGTCATCCACTGCACTACTCAGGCATCCTCACCAATGATGTGATTGGTAAGACTGGTTGGACCACTTGTTACAAAGTTCAGGAGTCATGATGCCCACTCTCATATTATTAAGGCGTTATCATTATTGCCACACTAATGTCCTCAGCCACCCCTTTCGCCTGCATCAGGATATTCTGAAATTATCCTGCTTGATGCCAGTGTTAACAACATCTATGGGTTGTATGTGGTCATTATCACACTGGACACCCACTCAGTCCTCATCCTCCTCTCCTATGTCCTAATTCTCCATGCTGTGCTGAGCATTGCATCTCGTGAAGAGCAACTAAAGGCACTCAACACTTGTTTTTCCCATGTATGTGTGGTGCTTATCTTCTTTGTACCTCTAATAGGGGTATGCATGGTCCATCACTTTAGGAAACATCTGCCTCCCATAGTCCACACTCTCGTGGTGGTCATTTACCTGCTTCTTCCACCAGTACTTAATCCCATCATCTATAGTGTCAGGGCCAAGTAGGTTCATCTTCAAATTTTCTACATGTTTAGGCAAAGCCTGAGTCTTTAGAAATCCCATGGCATTGGTCTGGAGGAAAATTTTCTCCATCAGATTCTTAATGGTGCAACTTTCTAGATAGGTGGTTTTAGAGAATTCTCTAAATCTCTTTCATTTCTAAGTTTCTTGTTTGTAAATTTGAAATTTTATCTTTGCTCTGATGATGGCTCTGCATTATGTGAACGTCCTCAGCTCGTTTGACATGACCTATGTGAATCCAGGCCCTGATGTCTTCTACTTTTATTGCCATGAGGGTGGTCAGGATGACAGTAAATGGTCCCTTCCAGCGAGGCTCCAAGTTTCCCACTTGATGGCAATGTATCCAAACCAAGTCCCCAGGTTGGTAAGGATGTGGTTCCATCTTTGTTTCCGTCTCCGTCTCATGTTTGGTGGAAAAAGTCTCTATGCAGCCTAAAAAGGTATCTACAAAAACTAACATATACTTGTGCCCATATTTTCTGGGTTTCATTTCTGTAAAATCTATTTCCCAATAAATTCCTTGCTTCTTACCTCTTTCTTTTTTCCCTCTTCCCATTCGAGTTCTTCCCACATTAACTGCCTGGCATTGAGCACATATATCAACTGCATCCTGAACCATATGCCCTAATTTAGAAACCTGGAACTGCTTGCTTATAAGCTCCTTGAGTTTGTGTGTCCCCAAATGAGTAGCCTGATGTATCTGGTCTACTAACTTTTTACCTAGTCTTCGAGAAAGAATTATTTTTCCTGCTTTAGTCTTAGCCCAGTCCCCTTCATAGTCTAACTTAGCCCATTTTTATAAACACTTTAAATCTTCCTCTGAATAGTCCAGTTTTTCTGGGAGTGTAGCCAGGAGTGTAACCAGCTCTGCTTTTTGCGCCAAGGTTCTCTGTGGCAGGTCTGCCATCCAGAGTTCCTGCTCAGGGGAAACCACCACAGCCCACACATACCTCTTTCCATTGACCATGTAGCTACTCCCGTCTGTGAACTGAGTCATCTCTGCAACCAGAAGGGGAATGTCTCTGAGATCCGGCCTTACTCCTGTTGCTTGGGTTAGGACCTCCCTGCAGTCATGTAGGTGGTCAGCTAGCTCCTCTGGCAGCAATGTGGCTGGATTTAGCACCGCTGGGGCTGAAGGTCACTCTTGGTTCATTGAGGAGGAGGGCCTGATACCCCGTCACTCGAGTGTTCATCATCCATCAGTCTGGTGGAGTCTGGAGAAGGCCCTCAATAGCGTGCATGGTGTTCAAGATGAGATTTTGACTCAAAGTCAATTTACTTGCATCCTTGACCAGGAGGGCCGTGGCAGCAATTATGCTGAGGCAAGCAGGGAACCGAGGTGCTATTGGATCTAATTTTTTGTTAAGATAGGCTACTGGCCTTTGCCAAGGCCCCAGAGTCTGAGTCAAAACTCCTTTGGCCACCCTTGCTTTTTTATCCACATAGAAGTGGAAGGGCTTCTGGGATGACCAATGCTGGGGCACTCAGGAAGGCTGTTTGTAATTCCCGAAGTGCTCCTTTGGCATCAGCTGTCCATTCTATCATAGTGAACCCCTCTTTTGCCAGTTTGTAGAGAGGTCGGGCAATCTCCACAAACTGTGGTATCCACAGCCTACAGTAGCCCACCGTCCCAAGAAACTCCCTTGGAGTTTGTCGGGATGTAGTAAGGTGGAGATATCAGGTGATCACCTGTTTCCTGGACTCAGACCATGAATGCACTCTCATGGAGATCAAAGCCTAGATAAGTGGTTTGGCTCTGACAGAGTTGTGCTTTCTTTGCTGACACACGATACCCTTTTTCCTGCAGAGTCTGTAAGAGCTCTCGTCCCCCACAACATGACTCATAGTCCTCAGTGGCTATTAGCAAGTCATCAACATACTGTCTGTGACAGTATGTACTGTCATACTGTACAGGCTCTGTACTCATGCAAATTCTTGTGGAGGGCTTGGAGGTTCTGTACTCATGCAAATTCTTGTGTAGGGCCTCGTCGAAGATAGTGGGTGAATTCTTGAACCCTTGGGGAAGTCTTGTCCAGGTGAGCTGGCCTTGGAATACTTCCTGTAGGTTGGACCACTCAAAAACAAAGAGGGGCTGAGACCCTCCTGCTAAAGATATGCAGAAAAATGCATCTTTCTGTGCCATTTGCCCCTTGTACCCAGAGTTCCTCTCTAGATAGTTTTCCCATAGGCTTAAGTAATGATGAAAATTGGGCTCCCGTGTCCACCAAAATATCAATTGATTTCCCCTCCACTTCAATTTTTACCCAAGGTTTGGGGAGGAGCTCTGAACCATGGCCCCTTTAGTTTCTGGTGGCCAGCATTGCCGTCTTCCTTTTGGGGCACTCCCTGGCCCAATATCCTTTTTCCTTACAGTAAGCACACTGATCTGGATCTAAGTCTTCCCACCTGCCTTCTCTGTGCTTAGGCTTTTCCTTCCATTTACCATCCCCTACCTGTCTCCTGTAATGCCAAAACCTTCCTCCTATGCATTCCTGTTGTTAAACAACTTTTCTGCTATTCCCACTAACTCAGTCAGATTCTTCCCTTCAAATCCTTCAATTTTCTGGAGTTTCCTTCTTATATCTGGGGCTGACTAACTGGCAAAAGCAATATTCATTGCCCTCTGATTTTCAGGTGCCTCAGAGTCGATCAGGCTATACACTTTAAAGGCTCCAATAAGCCTTTCTAGGAAAGGTTACTGAGGAGACTCATTCTTACCTTGAGTCACTGTACTAATTCTGGTTTAGTCCGAGTGCATTTTTACTTCTGGAAATTCTTACCCATTTCAGTTCCAGGATTTTAACATATCAAAGACCTGTATTTGTTCTGAAAGTCTCCCATATGAATTTCCTTTAAGGTGGAATTCATCTTACAAGAGAATTAAAACAATTACAAATGACAAAAACTCAGAATAGACATGGTTAAATATCAAGTGATGGGCCTTATCAAAACACCAAAACCTTGGGAAATGTATAGAACTTCTGGAGTAGTTACAGCATTTACCCAAATGTGACCCAAGGTTTATCATTGATTTAGCAGTACTTCTGAGTAACTTAGCATATCATGGAAAATCCTTATGAGTCAAAGAGATCTCATTTACAATTCTGTGCAGGCAAAGAGAAAACCATTTACATTTTAACCAATTGTGAACTGTTACAACAGAATTCAGTTAAGCACAAAACATCTTTACCAGCAGATTTCAAAAGCACAAACCTAATTCCAGCAACCAGTGCTCAAGCATTTTATCCCATTTGTCATCCAAGCAAAACTTCAAAGTTTCAGGTTACCAAAGACTCTGAAAGCTACTTTAACAATTACCCATTAAAACCCTGAGACATACAATTAACCATCAGCCCAGCCATCCCTCCACCAACAAACCTCACGTTCCACCTGGGCCCATTCCACTTCAGACGCCATGCTTTCCCGCCAGCTGGGGGGAGGGGCTAGGCAATCCATGTCCTGCCAGAGAAGGCAAAGAATTCCCCCAAACAGAGTTTTGGCAGCTGCTTGGGAATATTCCTTAAAGTCTCTGTCTTGAGTTAGACTAACCCCAGTTGGTTCCAGTTATAGCTCTTAACACATGAAATGAGTGAAGGGGAAGCCACACATCTATTATGAGGAACAAAGAGATAAAAGCCAGAGTAGAGTCCCCTCACTCTCTGCCTGACCCATTCCTTTAAACACAACAAAAAACACAGCAGACAACAAAAGGACAAGACAAAGACAACTGCAGGCCCACAGTCCTGCCACTGGTGAGGATTTTCTAGGGGGACTCAAATCCCCTGACTGCCTAAGGGGACTCGAACCCCTGGTGACCACTTAGGGGGACTCAAACCCTCTGACTGCCTAGGGGGACTTGTATAGCCCCCTGACTGCCCAGGGGGACTTGAACCCCCTATCAATCTATCAGCAGAGGGATGGGGCATCCTCGCATCCACTCCGGCCCTGGGGAGCATGGCTGTGTCCAGCTTCTCCCTGGTGGGCCATACCCTAGAACTCCACAAACAGACACACAGACAAGATCCCAATATTTTACCTCTGGAGGCCTTTCCCAGAAATTCCGATGCTATCTCATTTCTCCTTGTTTGGCCCTGGATGAGCCCCCAGTGTTAGGGTCCATGATCAAAGGAGCGAGACCAACACAAAGTGAAAGTCAAGCAAAGCTTTATTTCATGCCAAGCATCAAAAATCAAACCGACCGGGCGGGGCCCTCTCTTACAAAGAGGCAACGATGACCAGGACACTGAACCTGACGACACCGGTCCCAACTCCACCGCTCCCAACTCCACTTTCCCATGGTGCTGCTCCTGACGACTACCCTACCCAATGACTCTGCTACTGACGACGACCCTTCCCGACGACCATGACACTCCTGACAACCACGACGCTCCCAACGACTACGCTTCCCAGCCCCACAGACTAACTTTTATAGAAGTGGGGTTAAGCCCAGCCCACACACAGGTGGTCATTGAGATTGCAATACACAGGGAAAACTGCACAGTCATGCTAGGTTGGCAATATGGGTGACCAATTGAATTTCAATTTACCATAGTAAATATCTGTGCACCCCACTGATTGGATGTCTCCATCTGGCCTGGCCCACCCCTATATCCGGGGTTTGCAAGTAAGTTCCTCTGGGAGAGGCAGGGTAAATCCAAGTTTACAAAGAAATGGCTCCCTCTGGCTAACCAGGCCCTTACAGAGAAACCTTGTAATAAACAGAATATTTGGCTGTGTACTTGAAAGAGTGTTAGTTACCCTGAGTAATTTCCCCATTATTTCACCCAGTTATCATACCAGTTACCAAAGACCAAAAGCCATATTTGGTCTTTCCTAACAAAGCCTGAAGAAAAGTCTTGAAGGGGTTAATGCCTTTTCCATGTAACTTTATGAAACACAGGAATAGAGATAAAATATGTATTTAGATAATTACAAAACAATGAGTGCAATTTATTTTGTTTCTTTTCTTTTGGAAACCAACATCCTGGAAGGAGCATACATTATGTCTCCTGCTATATTTTATAGGGTAGACTGCATGTTCTAGTCCCATAAAGACCTGTTCTCAGACCACAATGGGGCCAGTAGGCCTACCTAATTCAATGGATCTGTGTCAGGAATCGTCAGGAATTTCACTGTAGAACACATCTAAACAAGATTGTCAACTGACAGCTTGTCAATGATAAAGTTTAACCTCTTTGTCTTCATTTGTTTGACATTTAAAAAAAAAATCCCTCCATTTGATTCAGAATCAGAGCTCAGATAGGATGAAGGGTTTTTAAATCCTGGGGTGCTTCTTAAATGGCCACACATATTTTTATAAAAATCAGTAGAAGTATAGGAAAAAAAAACTTAACAAAATATCTCATAATATTAAGAAAGAAGGAAACCATGACTAAAATATATATAAAGAAAATACATAGAAGATCAATGTAGAAAATAATTTGTCCACAGAGTTATAGAGAGAAAGAAAAAAAAAAGGATATTTTAAGTTAAAAATAATTTCCAACTTTTTAAAAATTTTTATTTTTAAAAATATATCTTATTTATTTATTTGAAAGAGAGAGACACAGCAAGAGAAGGAACACTGTAGTGTGGGTGGGAGAGGGAGAAGAAGGCTGCCTGCAGAGCAGGAAGCCTGGTGTGGGGCTAGATCCCAGAATCCTGGGATCATGATCTAAGCCTACGGCCGATGCTTAAGGACTGAGCCACTTAGGCACCCCTAATTTCCAACTTTTATTGTCACAGATCCATACATTAAAAAGGTCCAATTCACTTTATAAATGAGGATGAATTTTTAGAAACTTAAGAAAATGATAGGGAGTCAAGATGGCAGAGAAGTAGCAGGCTGAGACTTTCAGCTAGCAGGAGATCAGCTAGATAGCTTATCTAAAGATTGCAAACACCTACAAATCCAATGGCATATCGAAGAGAAGAAGAACAGCAATTCTAGAAACAGAAAATCAACCACTTTCTGAAAGGTAGGACTGGCAAAGAAATGAATCCAAAGCGACAGGAAGATAGACCGCTGTGGGAAGGGTCAGCTCCCGGCAAGTGGTAGAACAACAGAGCACAAAATCAGGACTTTTAAAAGTCTGTTCCATTGAGGGACATTGCTCCAGAGGCTAAACCGGGGTAAAGCCCACTTGGGGTCAGTGTGGCCTCAGGTCCTGCAGGGTCACAGAAGGATAGGGGGTGTCTGAGTGTTGCAGTGGTTACAGGTATTAGAACAGGGAAGCCGGCTACAGAGACAGAGCTGAGAGTGAGCTCACAGCTCGGGGTTACCTTGAACCAGTCGCAGGCTCGGTGAGCTCGGAGCGCAGCCGGAGGTCAGGCAGATGGGAGTTATTGGGCGCTGTTCTCTGAGGGCACACTGAAGAGAGGGGCCCCAGGCTCTTGGCTCCTATGGGCCAGAGACCAGGAGGCCACCATTTTCATTCCCGTCCTCTGGAACTCTAGGGAAAGTGCTCAGGGAACAAAAACTTCTGAAAGCAAACCCGAGCAGATTACTCAGCCCAGCCCCTGGTAAGGGCGGTGCAATTCGGCCTGGGGCAAAGACACCTGAGAATCACTACAACAGGCCCCTCCCGCAGAAGATCAACAAGAAATCCAGCCAAGACCAAGTTCACCTACTAAGAGTATAGTTTCAATATCAAAAAGAGTAGCAGAATTCCAGAGGAAGAGAAAGCAAAGCACAGAACTCATGGCTTTCGCCCCATGATACTTTAGGCTTGCAGTTAATTTTTTTTGTCTTCTTCAATTTTTTTTTCCTCTTCTTCTGCTAATATTTTTTAACTTTTACCCTTTTCTTTTTTAACTTTTTTTTTTTAAGATTTTATTTACTTATTTGACAGACAAGTACACAGAGAGGCAGGCAGAGACAGAGAGAGAAGGAAGCAGGCTCCCTGCTGAGCAGAGACCCAATGTGCAGCTCGATCCTGGGACCCTGGGATCATGACCTGAGCTGAAGGCAGAGGCTTTAACCCACTAAACGAACCAGGCGCCCCATTTTTTAAAGTTTTTTAACTAGTTTATCTAATATATATATATATATATATATATATATATATATAATACGTTTTCTTTATTCGTTTTCTTTTTTTAATTGTTTCTTTACTTTCTTTTTCTTTTTTTCTTTCTGAACCTCTTTTTATCCCCTTTCTCTCCCCTCACAATTTGAGATCTCTTCTTATTTGGTTAAAGCATATTTCCCTGGGGTTGTTGCCACCCTTTTAGTATTTTACTTGCTCCTTCATGTACTCTTATCTGGAAAAAATGACAAAGCGGAAAAAATTCATCACAAAAAAAAAGAACAAGAGGCAGTACTGAAGGGTAAGGACCTAATCAATACAGAAATTGATAATATGCCAGATCTAGAGTTCAGAATGACGATTCTCAAGGTTCTAGCCGGGCTCGAAAAAGGCATGGAAGATATTAGAGAAACCCTCATGGGAGATATAAAAGCCCTTTCTGGAGAAATAAAAGAACTAAAATCTAACCAAGTAGAAATAAAAAAAGCTATTAATGAGGTGCAATAAAAATGGAGGCTCTCACGGCTAGGATAAATGAGGCAGAAGAAAGAATTACCCATATAGAAGACCAAATGACAGAGAATAAAGAAGCTGAGCAAAAGAGGGACAAACAGCTACTGGACCACAAGGGGAGAATTTGAGAGATAAGTGAAACCATAAGACTAAACAACATTAGAATAATTGGGATTCCAGAAGAAGAAGAAAGAGAGAGGGGAGCAGAAGGTATACTGGAGAGAATTATAGGAGAGAATTTCCCCAATATGACAAAGCGAACAAGCATCAAAATCCAGGAGATGCAGAGAACCCCCCTCAAAATCAATAAGAATAGGTCCACACCCCATCACCTAATAGTAAAATTTACAAGTCTCAGTGACAAAGAGAAAATCCTGAAAGCAGCCTGGGAAAAGAAGACTGTAACATACAATGGTAAAAATATTAGATTGGCAGCAGAGTTATCCACAAAGACCAGGCAGGCCAGAAAGAGCTGGCATGATATATTTAGAGCACTAAACAATAAAAACATGCAGCCAAGAATACTATATCCAGCTAGGCTATCATTGAAAATAGAAGGAGAGATAAGAAGCTTACAGGACAAACAAAAGCTGAAAGAATTTGCAAACACCAAACCAGCTCTACTGAAAATATTGAAAGGGGTCCTCTAAGCAAAGAGAGAGCCTACAAGTGGTAGATCATAAAGGAACAGAGACAATATACAGTAACAGTCACCTTACAGGCAATACAATGGCACTAAATTCATATCTCTCAATAGTTACCCTGAATGTTAATGGGCTAAATGCCCCAAACAAAAGACACAGGGTATCAGAATGGATAAAAAAAACAAAACCCATCTATATGTTGCCTACAAGAAACTCATTTTAAACCCGAAGACACCTCCAGATTTAAAGTGAGGGGGTGGAAAAGAATTTACCATGCTAATGGACATCAGAAGAAAGCAGGAGTGGCAATCCTTTTATCAGGTCAATTAGATTTTAAGCCAAAGACTATAATAAGAGATGAG
>NC_081557.1:46615559-46648210 GCF_022355385.1 Mustela nigripes | reverse complement strand
CTAGAAACATATAAACTACCACAACTGAACCAGGAAGAAATAAAAAGTCTGAACAGACCCATAACCAGTAAGGAGATTGAAACAGTCCTTAAAAATCTCCAAACAAACAAAAGCCCAGGGCCAGACAGCTTCCCAGGGGAATTGTACCAAACATTTAAAGAAGAACTAATTCCTATTCTCCTGAAACTGTTCCAAAAAATAGAAATGGAAGGAAAACTTCCACACTCATGTTATAAGGCCAGCATCACCTTGATCCCAAAACCAGACAAGAATCCCATTAAAAAAGAGAGCTATAGACAAATATCCTTGATGAACACAAATGCGAAAATTCTCACCAAAACACTAGCCAATAGGCTTAAAGAGTACATTAAAAGGATTATTCACCACGACCAAGTGGGATTTATTCCAGGGCTTCAAAGTTGGTTCAACATCCACAAATCAATCATTGTGATACAACACATTATTAAAAGAAAGAACAAGAACCATATGATACTCTCAATAGATGCTGAAAAAGCATTTGACAAAGTACAGCATCCCTTCCTGATCAAAACTCTTCAAAGTGTAGGGATAGAGGGCACATACCTCAATATTATCAAAGCCATTATGAAAAACCCACCACAAATATCATTCTCAATGGAGAAAAACTGAAAGCTTTTCTGCTAAGGTCAGGAACATGGCAGGGATGTCCATTATCACCACTGCTATTCAACATAGTACTAGAACTCCTAGCCTCAGCAATCAAAAAACAAAAGGAAATTAAAGGCATCCTAATCGGCAAAGAAGAAGTCAAATTATCACTCTTCGCAGTTGATATGATACTACATGTGGAAAACCCCAAAGACTCCACTCCAAAACTGCTAGAACTTGTACAGGAATTCAGTAAAGTGTCAGGATATAAAATCAATGCACAGAAATCATTTGCATTTCTCTACACCAACAAGGCAGAAGAAAGAGAAATTAAGGGGTCAATCCCATTTACAATTGTACCCAAAACCACAAGATACCTAGGAATAAACCTAACCAAAGAGACACAGAATCTATACTCAGAAAACTATTAAAGTACTCATGAAAGAAATTGAGGGAAACACAAATAAATGGAAAAATGCTCCATGCTCCTGGATTGGAAGAATAATTATTGTGATAATGTCTATGCTATCTAAAGGAATCTACACATTTAATGCAATTCCTATCAAAGTATCATCCATCATTTTTAAAGAAATGGAACAAAGAATCCTAAAATTTATATGGAACCAGAAAAGACCTCGAATAGCCAAAGGAATATGGAAAAAGAAAGCCAAAGTTGGTGCCATCACAATTCCAGACTTCAAGCTCTATTACAAAGCTGTCATCATCAAGACAGCATGGTATTGGCACAAAAACAGACACATAGGTCAATGGAACAGAATAGAAAGCCTAGAAATAGACCCTCAACTCTATGGTCAACTAATCTTTGACAAAGCAGGAAAGAATGTCCAATGGAAAAAAGACAGCCTCTTCAATAAATGGTGTTGGGAAATTGGACAGCCACATGCAGAAAAATGAAGTTGGACCATTTCCTTACACCACACAGAAAAATAGAATTAAAATGGATGAAGGACCTCAATAGGAGAAAGGAATCCATCAAAATCCTTGAGGAGAACACAGGCAGCAACCTCTTTGACCTCAGCCACAGCAACTTCTTCCTAGGAACATCACCAAAGGCAAGTGAAGCAAGCGCAAAAATGAACTATTGGGATTTCATCAAGATCAAAAGCTTTTGCACAGCAAAGGAAACAGTGAACAAAATCAAAAGACAACTGACAGAATGGGAGAAGATTTTTGCAAACGGCATATCAGATAAAGGACTAGTGTCCAGAATCTATAAAGAACTTAGCAAACTCAACACCCAAAGAACAAATAATCCAATCAAGAAATGGGCAGAGGACATGAACAGACATTTCTGCAAAGAAGACATCCAGATGGCCAACAGACACATGAAAAAGTGCTCCACATCACTCGGCATCAGGGAAATAGAAATCAAAACCACAATGAGATATCACCTCACACCAGTCAGAATGGCTAAAATTAACAAATCAGGAAATGACAGATGCTGGTGAGGATGCGGAGAAAGGGGAACCCTCCTACACTCTTGGTGGGAATGCAAGCTTGTGCAACCACTCTGGAAAACAACATGGAGTTTCCTTAAAGTGTTGAAAATAAAACTGCCTTATGACCTAGCAATTGCACTATTGGGTATTTATCCTAAAGATATAAAAGTAGTGATCCGATGGGGCATGTGCACCTGAATGTTTATAGCAGTAATGTCCACAATAGCCAAACTGTGGAAAGAACCTAGATGTCCATCAACCGATGAATAGAAAAAGAAGATATGGTATATATACACATAATGGAATACTATGCAGCCATCAAAAGAAATGAAATCTTGCCATTTGTGACAACGTGGATGGAACTAGAGAGTATCATGCTTAGTGAAATAAGTCAAGTGGAAAAAGACAACTATCATATGATCTCCGTGATATGAGGAAGTTGTGATGCAACATGGGGGCTTAAGTGGGTAGGAGAAGATAAATGAAACAAGATGGGATTGGGAGGGAGACAAACCATAAGTGACCCTTAATCTCACAAAACAAACTGAGGGTTGCTGGGGGGGGAGGGGGGCTTGGAGAAGGGGGGTGGGGTTATGGACATTGGGGAGGGTATGTGCTTTGGTGAGTGCTAATTCACAGACCTGTACCCCTGGGGATAAAAATATATGTTTATAAAAAATAAAAAAATTAAAAAAAAAAGATGATACTATATATTTCAAAGAGGAAAGAAAAGTCAAAAGAGGTTACCTGTAAGAAATAAGAATTACAGTGGTATCAGAATCCTTGATTTCCATATGAGGATAGAGGATAAATGCAATCATGCATATAATGTCATCTTCAACTAATATAACTGTATTATTTCACTAGGGTTGTGGCAAGAAAATGCCACAGGCTGGGTGGCTTAACAGACATGTCTTGTCTCCCAGTCCCAGAGTCTGGAAGTCCGAGAGGAAGGGGTCTGCAGTGCTGCTTCCTCCTCATAACTGCGAGAAAGTGTCTGTTCCAGACTTCAGGCCTAGATTACTTGGTACCTTCCTGATGTACAGGTGTTTTCTCACAGAACGTTTTTGTCTTTTTTTTTTTTTTTTTAAAGACTTTTATTTATTTACTTAACAGAGAGATACAAGAGAAGAAACAGAAGCAGGGGGAGTGAGACAGGGAGATGTAAGCTTCCCGCTGAGCAGGGAGTCTGATATGAGGCTCTATCCCAGAACCCTGGGATCATGACCTGAGCTGAAGACAGACACTTAAGGACTGAGCCACCCAGGCGCCCAAGCTTTTTTGTCTTAATAAGAGTATCAGTCAGATTGAATTAGGGGCCTGCCCTACTCTAGTATGACCTAATTTTGGCTTAAATTATTGGATAATGACCCTATTCCCAAATAAGGTCACATTCTAAGGTACTGGGTATTAGCACTTCAACACATAAATTTATGGCAGCGAGGGACACAGTTTAACCAGTAATGACTAAACCAACAATATCAATCATAGTTGAGAGCAAAGAAATATTTCAGGCATACAGAGATGTTAAAATTCTACCTCCTCTTCATTATGACTTTGAAATTTAATATAAAAATGTGTTCCAGAAAAAGGGGATATGAAAATGAAAAAAAAAAGGGGGATTCCAAACAGGAGAATAGGATAAGCATTTATATGGAAGCTCTGGGCACATGAAAAAGAACCAATTCAGACTGGAGCAACAGAATTGAGGCCACTGTGAAGGAGGTCTTTCGAGAAAAAAAAAAAAAAATCTGTATCTGTTGAGATAGTTTACATTTTAAGTTTCTGAAAAGATAATCCCAACTGTCTTTGTCATTAAAAAGAATTTATTGTTTTTTACAACAGTAAAGATTCTGGTCTGATTTTATATAACAGTTATTTGAAGAAATAAACTGTGTCAGTGGGGACCAAGTTTGTTTTAAAATTTGCTGTTGAGAATCTGTGTCTCATCTTGATCCTAAAATTAGCTGCCTTTATGGATCCTTGATATCTCTTAGCATCTCTCAAGATTTGATGTGTCCTTCCTCACATTCAAAGAAGGAAGAAATGTACCATAAAGTAAATGTCTTAAAATTAATTTTGATTATGTGTAAAGACCTTATTGGATCCAAGAGAATATTTCATTGTATATGTACAGGCAAACAAAAGCTATAAATTTTCAGGAAATAGCTTGAATGTTTGTAGAGAATGATGGAGAAGATTGGCATGGTCAAATGAAAGAAAGATATTACTTCTCATGCTTTGTAGTCAGTGTTTTATTTCATAAGCCTAAGTGCTATTTTAGGAAGTTCCCAGAGACTTCAGTTGAGTGATAAAGGGATATAATTTTTTTAATCCAAAAAGATCACATTCTAATAAAATCTACATGATATATGCAAGATTGATTCTAACATTTGAAAAGAAAAATTTTTTAAAGATTTTATTTATTTATTTGAGAAAGAGAAAAAAAGCCTGAGCCAGTTGGGGGGAGGGGCAGAGAGGGAGGGAGAAGAAGACTTCAGGCTCAGCAGGGAACCTGATTTCTTGATCCCAGGACCCTGGGATCAGGACCTCAGCCTAAGGCAGATGCTTAACAGACTGAGCCACCCAGGTGCTCCTGAAAAGAAAATATTTAATGTTATTAGAAATTTCAGAAGAAAAATGGCTACAGAGTTGGTAGTGATTGGTGATTCCTAAATTTGCTCTGCCTGAATAATATTTATGCAGCTGTTCTTGTGAGCTGAAATTTAGAAGAAGAAGAAGAAGAAGAAGAAGAAAAAGAAAAAGAAGTTATGATTGACCACATACTATGTATATGGCACTAATCTAAATGCCTCAGAGAGATTAAATTTGTATTAAATGTACCCAGTGAGAAAGACATTATTTTGATCCCCATTTTATAGTTAAGGAAACTGAGGCACAGAAATGATACATAAGTCATCTAAAGTCACGCAGCTAATGTGGCAGAGCCAGAACTTGAACCAGCACTCTGGTCCCAGGATTGAAATTTTGACACTAATCAATAGGACTTCTGAAATTTGTGCAGGTGAAATCGTGTTGTGATAGGGAATTCATGCCTAGAAAATAGTGTGGAAAAATGATCATGGATCTCTGTCCTTAGTGCTACTTGGGGAAACTCAAAGCAGCTTTATGAGAGGAGGTTGGAAAAAACTTAGTGAAAAGAAATAGTAAAATGAAAAAAAAAAAGACTTCTATACTAGTTCCAATATTTGAATTTAAATTACCTAGTTCCAAAAAAAAAAACCTAGTTCTATTAAAAAGTAAACTAAAAAATGGACAAATAAATAAATAAGCCATTTTCTTCTCTATGTAGGTCAGTAAGCCCTTGAATTGGACCACAGAGCCACATTCACACGGAGAGACAGTCTGTTTTCACATGTGTCAAGTATAGATGACAAAAACCATGTGCTTTATCCCTACTTTTCAACTTTTGCTTCCATATTCTTCAGTTTGCTTTTATGTTCCTTGAGACTTTTGGTCTGGGGAATAGAATCTGGAGGTCTGTGCGCAGTCTCCAAGGACTCAATCCCAGAGCTTCACATAAAGCTGGGATTAAAATGGGATGTTTTCTTAGAAATATCCCTTAGGTGCTAGGAGCCTAACTTAAAGACACTCCCCATGAAGTCCTCAGAGAGAGGTATAAGGGCCTCCCTGCTCGATGCTGTGGGGAAGTCTCGATTCCTGTGTAAGGAAAATGTGACTCAGCGGCTGGTGTCTGGTGAACAGGTGTGGTGGGAAATGCAGAGATCCGTGGGCAGAGCAGCCTGAGAGCTGGACCAAGCAGCCAACTGAAACAGGCAGGAAAAAAACCAAAATTGTATCTTTAAATGGGGATGAGATTATCTTTAAATGGGGATTATATTATGTTTAAAAGTCTCTGGAAGATGCAATGCCCTTAATATCATCCTGTCAGTTGCATTGAGTGAAATTAATTTCCATGTCAGTAGGAAGGGATGAGGCCAGTGGAGAGCTGCTGTTGTGAGTGGGCTCCTAGTGTTGTTCTGTATTAAACAACAGGGACTCTCCAACTTGGCTTTGGCCATCACCCTTCTAGGCACTGGTTTTTTACTTGGCCAGGGTGTTGAAGTTTTTACAGACAAAGACAAGTCTGTGCACTTTGAAGCACTGTTCTTTCTTCATTGGACTGAACTCAGAAATAATTGTTTGTTTGTTTGTTTGTTTTTACCTTGATATGTTTTCTACATTGAATAAATATAAAAATGATAAAGTGAAGCTATTACAAGGACAAAAATGAATATCTGTTTTTTTTAAAAATATTTATTTATTAAGAGTGAGAGAGGGGCGCCTGGGTGGCTCAGTGGGTTGGGCCGCTGCCTTCAGCTCAGGTCATGATCTCAGGGTCCTGGGATCGAGTCCCACATCGGGCTCTCTGCTCAGCACGGAGCCTGCTTCCCTCTCTCTCTCTCTCTCTGCCTGCCTCTCTGCCTACTTCTGATCTCTCTCTGTCAAATAAATAAATAAAATCTTTAAAAAAAAAAAAAAAAGAGTGAGAGAGCATGTGTCTGCGGGGGAGGGGCACTGGCAGAGGGAGAGAGAGAACTTCAAGCAGACTCATGCTGAGCTTGGAGCCCAATGAGGGATTCAATCTCTTGATGCTGAGGTCATGGCCTGAGCTGAAATCAAGAGTCGGACACCATGCAGGTGCTTCTATCTCAGCTTTATTTTTTATTACAACTGCTGAACCATACATTCCAGGACAAGTTCCTTTACCTCATTCTGAGCAGTTTGATGCATTCTGTAGTATTTTGAAGGCATTACTTAAGTGTCTTTATCTGTACTGTGGGCAGAACAGCCTTAGATCTGTACCAAGTGGCCAACTGCACCAGGCAGGAAAAAACCAAAATTGTATCTTTAAATGGGGATGAGATTATCTTTAAATGGGGATGAAATTATCTTTAAATGGGGATTATATTATGTTTAAAAGTCTCTGGAAGATACAATGCCCTTAATATCATCTTGTCAGTTGTATTAGATGAAATCAATTTCCATGTCAGTAGGAAGGAATAAGGCCAGTGGAGAGCTGCTGTTGTGAGTGGGCTCCTAGTTTTGCTCCATATTAAACAACAGGGACTCTCCAGCTTGACCTTGGGCATCACCCTTCTAGGCAATAGTTTCTTACTTGACCAGGTGTTTATGTTTTTACAGAGAAAGAAGAGTTTGTGCACTTTGAAGCACTGTTCTTTCTTCATTGGACTGAACTCACAAGTGAAGGTTTATTTTTTTTTTTTACCTTGATATGTTTTCTATATTGAAAAAATAAAAACAATAAAGTAAAAGTATAACAAAGACAAAAATGAATATCTCTGCTTTTTAATAATTTTATTTATTTATTGAGTGTGAGAGGGCATGTGTGAACAGGAGAGGGGCAAAAGCAGAAGGAGAGAGAGATACCTCAAGCAGACTCCATGCTGAACGTGGAGCCCGCTGCACGACTCATTCTCTTGATGCTGAGGTCATGACATGAGCTGAAATCAGCTTCACCAAGCCACCCAGGTGCTCCTATCTCTGCTTTATTTTTTATTACAACTGCTGAACCATACATTCCAGGGCAAGTTCCTTTACCTCATTCTGAGCGATTTGATGCATTCTGTAATATTTTGAAGGCATTACTTAAGTGTCTTTCTCCATACCCTTTAGATCATTGCAGAACTAGATTCTTCTCTATTAAGACATGATTGTCCCAGAAAACTGCAGAAAATATCTTTTTTAGTACAAAAATCATTTGAGGCTTTTTACCCAACTCACCTCTCTTCCCGGGGTCTTGGACTGGTAAGGGAAGTGTTGGCTCCGAGTGTTGGCTCCGTAGCAGTGGTAAAATGAACACGGATAAGATAACAGGTGCTCTGAGAGTACTGGTTATGTTGTGAGAGTGAACAGGTGTGATATGGCATTAGACAACCCTCCTTTTCCTTTTCCCACCTGATACTCGATGCTGCCTGTAAATCATAATAGTTCCTGTTTCTACTCCAGGCCAGGCATCCCAAGGGGTCGCCCTTATTTTCTGATTTGGTTTGTATGAGAGGTTGCTGGGCCAAGGTCAGAGATTTTACAGATCAGTCAGAAGAATTCAGATTTTAATTGTGTGAATACCTAGACTCCTGGATCTAGAGTTTGTTTTCTTTACGAATTTTTAAAGGTATTTCCTTTCTTTCTTTCTTTCTTTCTTTTGCTTCTCTTTCTTTCTCTCTCTCTCTCTTTCTTTCTTTCTTTCATGTCTCTGTCTTTTTCTGCTTAAAGGCATTTTTGACTGCCTCTGTAGTATAATAACTTGACCTCATCTGTAGTCTTGGTGTTGCCAATGTCACTCATCAGAGTGATATTTCCCAGAGTGGAATCACATCCATTCTCCTTCAAAGTGAATGATAAGCTCTAATTATTAGAAATCTTCACTGAGCTTGCTGCAAGCCTCCATATTTGGGATTAGAACTCAATCCGCAGGCAGGGTGGAAACTCTGAATATGACCTCAACCTGCCTTATCAAATGGCTGTAAGGTATCTCATATATGTCCTTCATTGGCACACTTACTGTGCATTAAGCTTGACATCAACTCTATCCTGAAACACTGAGCCAGCAAGTGACATGACATCCCCTTCAGACTTTGATCTCTCTTCTGATCTCTTCAACTTAATCTCTCTCATTTTTCCCCTAGATGAGGAGAGTTTCACCTCCTTTGACCAGTGACAGCATGACATACCAGAACAGGAGTATTTTTCACCCAACCACATTCTTCCTCATTGGAATCCCGGGTCTGGAAGGGGCCCATGCCTGGATCTCCCTGCCTTTCTGCTCAGTTTACCTTGTGGCTTTACTGGGCAATGCCACAATTTTGCTGGTCATCAAGACAGAGCAGAGCCTTCAGAGGGAGCCCATGTTCTACTTCCTGGCCCTCCTTTCAACTATCGATTTGGCCCTTTCCACAACCTCTGTGCCCCGCATGCTGGGTATCTTCTGGTTTGATGCTCATGAGATTAACTTTGGGGCTTGTGTGGCCCAGATGTTTTTGATCCATACTTTTACTGGCATAGAAGCTGAGATCTTGCTGGCCATGGCCTTTGACCGCTATGTGGCCATCTGTGCTCCACTCCACTATACGACCATCTTGACATCCCGGGTGCTTGTGGGCATCAGCATGTGTATTGTGGTTCGTCCAGTTGTGCTTACTCTTCCCATGGTGTATCTCATTTACCGCCTGCCCTACTGTCAAGCTCGTGTAATAGCTCATTCCTACTGTGAGCACATGGGCATCGCAAAACTGTCCTGTGGAAACATCCGTATCAATGCCATCTATGGGCTCTTCGTGGTTTCCTTCTTTGTCTTGAACCTGGTCCTTATTTGCATCTCCTATGTCTACATTCTGCGAGCTGTCTTCCGCCTCCCATCACAGGATGCTCGGCTAAAAGCGCTCAGCACATGTGGCTCTCATGTTGGGGTCATCTGTGTTTTCTATATCCCTTCAGTGTTCTCCTTCCTCACTCACCGATTTGGACACAACATACCACGCTACATTCACATTCTTGTTGCCAACCTCTATTTGGTTATCCCACCTTCACTCAACCCCATCATTTATGGTGTAAGGACCAAACAGATTCGAGAGCGAGTACTCCATGTCTTTATCAAAAAATAAGACTCATGACATGTTCTTTCACTAAGGATTTTGATGCATCTAGAAAAACATGTGTGTTCTTGCTTTAACAAACATCTCCTAGTTCTAATATGTTGCTTCCAGGTTGAGATACACTTTGATTTATTCCTAGCTACTGACTAATGGATTCTAAGACTTGTGGAAATGTCACTGGAGCTCAAGTTCAAAGGCTAATGGAGTGTCTTGGATGGAGCTGTGTGGCCTCTGTCCACATGTCTTCATGCCAAGTCCTTCATAGGAGAAAGATTCTCTTTTTCTGGGTAAAGAACATTTTACACTGTTATTTATTTATTTATTTGAATTCTGTAATTAGAGAAATGTGGCACTGGAAATTTGACCCTGTATCCTACTTCATGTGTTGTTTGGTTTGTCCATTCATTCATTCATTCACTTTATTATTCCTTTCATTTACATTCATTTTGTGTTTGTTGTATGTCTTGGATAATTCTAATTGCTAGGGATATATCCATGAACCAAACTAACACAAAATGTCCAGCTTGTGGAGTTTGAATTGTGTTATGTTCTTTAAAAAGAGCAAACTTCATAGGTTCAAAAAAAATTTTCCAATCTGTGGCTTGAAGTGGAATGATCTGTCAAACATGTAAGATTCAGAAGAATGATAGCCAAAATAAACATGCAATTTTGAAAGTATTTCTTTTTTGTTAGTTTTTAGGTTTATTTAGTTATTTGAGAGAGAGAGAGAGAGAGAGTGGGGAGGAAGGGCAGAGGGAGAGAGAGAGAATCACAGATTTCCCACACTGTGCACAGAGCCCGATACAGGACTCAACCTCAGGAGCCTAAGATCATGACCTCTGATGAAATCAAGCATTGACACTTAACCAACTGAGCCAACTAAGTGCCCCTCGAAACTATTTCTTACATATCAACAGTACCACATCACTGACTGTCTCCCTCTAGTTAGGCCCATAAATACAAGTGTAGTTTTATAATTCAATCATGTATTGTATTTTCTCTATTTATGTGATGCATGCTGGCCTTTGCCTATCATTTTATTCACTTTTTTCCTCTCAATCTGCATTTGACCATGAAATACTCCCTTCCAAAATGAAAGGGCTCTCATTCTAGGTCCATGATCTATCTCTCATTCCCCCACTGACTTTGATGTATAAGTTTTCAAACCAATCTATGAATAGTCACCTTTCTTTGATCCTACTGATGGCCTTCAGTTAATTCAATAGTAATATTTCCCAAAGACCAAGCAATGACCTGTTGCATCATCAAACTTGGCATATTGCTTTACATTAATTTTTTTTTCTTTTTCAGATTATTTATGAAAAAAAACTAAAGTAAATGTATAATGCAGACCTTTGTTCCTACAACTTATGAATTAACGACCTTCAAACATTGAACTCATCTCAAATGTGTTGCAATAAAAATATACACAGAATAAAGGTGGAAATTACTTTCAACACTGCTCCAATACAAATTTTGTCCTATTTTTCCATTTGTTTATCTGACACACAGTACAGAAATTTTAAATTTTATAACCATTGCAGTTTCTTTTTTTTAGAGATTTTTATTTATTTATTTGACAGACAGAGAGATCACAAGTAGGCAGAGAGGCAGGCAGAGAAAGAGAGAGACTGCAGGAAGCAGGCTGCCTGCTGAACAGAGAGCCTGATATGGGGCTTGCTCCCAGGACCCTGAGATCAGGACCTGAGCCAAAGGCAGAAGTTTAACCCAGTCACCCCAGTCACAATGTTTTAATTAGGTCATTTGTTATTTATTTATATGGCTTAAAATATTTCATGTTTTATTTTTTAACATTTGTTTTTATTTATGCAGTCATCTCTTAATGAATAGATATTCACATTATTATTATTTTTTAATTAGAAAGTATCCTGCATTTCCTTGCATTTATTTCTTGGTGAGTTTTAAGAAGTTTATGCATGTTTTTATAATTTGCAGTAAAATTATTGAGTAGCAGAATTGCCAATAAGAATATATTTCTGATTTCTTCATCATTGTTTTTGATCACTTCTTAAAAATTTCACATGTATCGCATGGAGCACTGGGTGAGGTGCATAAACAAGAAATTTTGAAACACACAAAAAAAATAAAATTTTTTAAAAAATTCATATTATTCAATACTTTCCTTTTTTCTAACTTTCTTGCTTCCTTAATTTAACTTTGTTCCCTAGTATTAGTCAAATATTAGTTTTCTAATTATAGTAATTTGTAGCTACCCTACTCTGAACAAAACAAAAATTCTAGCCCTCTTGCTTTGTCCTGTTCTTGTACATCTGTATCTCTCATTTTGGAATTACCTGGAACTGTGATTCTAGGCTTAAAAAACCTTCTTAAATGGCCATTTCATTTGATCATATATATTTTTAATTATTCCTTTCTGCAATAAATCTTTATGAATATTTTCTTGCTCTGAGATTCACAGTGTTTGTGAAGAATATCTATTTTTCCCACTTCCACAACCCCACCTCGTTGGTGTTATTTAATTGCATTTTCATGGCTAAATATGTTTTCATCTGCTCTCATATTTGAAAAATAAATTAAAAATTAACAGAATTTTGGAACCAAGTTCTATTCCACAACCTTTCTGAATCCATTGTTCAAGTTTTTGTTTTCTTGCCACTAAAGTTGTCAGTGGAAAATAAGCCAGTTATTTTTCTACTTTTTTGAAAGATTTTTTCTTTTTATTTTTCTTTTTTTTTTTGGTATCATCTTTACTTCAGTGTTCTGAAATTTCATTATGAGACTAGATTTAAAAATTTTTTTAAAAAGGCATGTTCAGTATTCAATCAGCCCTTCTTTTCTTACATGATATATACCAGATATCTATTACTTCCAGATATTTCTCTATTACTTTTCAAACTTTATTTCTTTAACTAGTTCCTTCCCCACTTACCACCATATTCTTTTGTAAATATGTAAAAATAAGGTTGGGACACCTTATCTTTATTCCATGTATTTTAACTTTTCTTTCCTTCCATTATTTATTTCTTTTACTATAATCCTAAAAATATATCTGTCTATTCTTAAAACCCCCAATTTTTTTAAAAGATTTTATTTATTTATTTGACAGACAAGAGATCACAAGTAGGCAGAGAGGCAGGCAGAGAGACAGAGAAGCAGACTCCCTGCCGAGCAGAGAGCCCGATGTGGGGCTGGATCCCAGGACCCTGGGATCATGACCTGAGCCGAAGGCAGAGGCTTTAACCCACTGAGCCACCCAGGTGCCCCAAACCCCCAATTTTTATTTTCAGAAGTCTCCATCCTATTCTTTAGTCCCCTAATGTAATTATTTCAACATTTAAATTTTCTATGTTTGATCCTTTTCTTAAAATTCAAATTCAATTATCCAACGCATAGCACATCATTAGTTTCAGGTGTAGTGTTCAACCATTCATCAGTTGCATATAACACCCAAGCTCATCACATCCTGTGCCCTCCTTAGTGCCCATCTCCCAGTTACCTCATTCCCCCATCCACCTCCCCTTCAGCAACCTTTAATTTGTTTCCCATAGTTCAGAGTCTCTCGTGGCTTGTCTCCCTCTCTGAAGACTTCCCATTCAGTTTTCTTTCCCTACCCTTACAGTCCTGTACACTGTTTGTTATACTCCACATATGAGATCCTTTTAATAAAAAAAATCCCTTTCTTCGTGATGGCAATTCTCTCTCTCCTGTCTTTAAGGCTGCTAACTACATGTATTTTAAAACTCTGAAGGGTTTACTTTTAGTTCGATTTTATACAGTTTCTTATTATATTTTTAGTTCTTTTTTTATTTTGTTAATAATCTTTGGACATTTGGTGACTATTTACTGTGAGTTTTTCTTTGCCATTGTGATTTCTTGGTAGGCTCTTCAAACACCCCTGCTAAGCAATGTTTTCAGGTCGGGTTTCTTAGAAAGCACATTCTGAGATGGAGATTTGCCTGGAGGCAGAATAATGTCCCTTTAAAGAGGTCCTCATCTTAATATTCAGAATTTGTGAATATGTTCAGTTTCATGGCAAAGAAGAACTAAATTTGCATAGAGGATTAAGGTTGATCATGATAGGGAGAGTGTCTTGGACTATTGAAGCAGAGCCAATATAGTCATGAGTCCTTGGAAGTGGAAGATAATAGAAACAGAAAACAGAGCCAGAGAAAGATGTGATGACTCAATTGTGTAATTATTTACACATTCATTTTTTTTTACAAGTTTTTATGTAAATTCCAGTGGACACACAGTGTGATATCAGCTTCAGGAGTGGGAATCAGTGATTCAACACTTCCATACATCACCCGTGTTCATCACAAGTGCCCTCCCTAACCCCAATCACCCATTTAATTCATCCCTCCCCAACTCTGCTCCAGCAGCCCTCAGTTTGTTTTCTATAGTTAATAGTCTGCTTTATGGTTCAACTATTTCTTTTTTTCCCCTGCTATGTTCATCTGTTATGTTGTTTAAATTCCACAAATGAGTGAAATCATATGATGTTTTTCTTTTTCAGACTGACATATTTTGCTTAGCATTCTACACTCTAGCTTCATCCAGGTCATTGTGAATGACAAAAAAAAAAAAATCTCATTCTTTTTGATGGCTGAGTAATATTCCATTGCATACATATACCACTATTCCTTTATCCATTTATCAGCTGATGGGCATTTGGGTTCTTTCCATGACTTGGCTATGGTTGATAAAATTGCTATGAACATTGGGGTGCCTTTACATGTTTGAAGCAAAGTCAGAGCAATATCATATGTGTAGGACTTAAAACTTCATTCCTGGCTCTGAAAATGGAGAAGAGAGCCATGAGTTAAGGAATGTAGGTAGCCTATAGAAGCTGGAAAAAGGTAAAACAAACAAACAAACAAACAAACAAACAAAAAACGTTCTCCTCTAGTGTCTCCAGAAACAGATGCAGACCTTCTGAAAACTCGATTTTAGCTCAGTGAGATATGCATCAGCTTTCTAACAAACTGAACTGCAAGATAATAAATTTACATTGATTTAAGGCACTATATTCCTGGTAATTTATCACAGTGGCATTAGAAAACTAATAATGACTTTGCTCCCAAGATCAGCACTAGGGAGAGGTGAATGAAGAAAGAGGGAGAAAATGATTTGTAATGAAATATGAACAAAAGTGTCAGCCAGAAGTTTACACAGGAGTGCTGGAGCTGGAGTGTCCCTTCATTGTTGTCCTCATTGTGGTGAATCCAGTAAGCTCTATGCTCCTTCATCAACCAGGCATTATGGGGGTTCTCTGGGAGGGGGATTTGACCTCAGCTGAGGAAGGTCCATTAGACAATAGAAAGAAAGAGGGCCATATTCTCAGTAGTTAGATGATTGAGAAATTCAGATCTGAAAGATATGTAGATGACACATTGTAGCATACAGGGTAGGAGTTTTGTGTGGCAGAGACACTACTATGAAACTCCACCTAATTCTTTAGGAATTTGCCTTTTGGTGCTTTTTGCCTCTGGCTTTTCTGAAAACCTCAAGACAGAAACCTTCACATCCCTTCCCTGTCTTTGAAATCTAACTACCCTATCTTGTGTTTGCAAGTATATGCTAGACTGCTCACTCTTGTCCTTTAATGACTGCTTCTATTGATTTTGAAGATATATATCTTTAATTAATTATAGTAACATTAATTTAATGAATGTTAATATACATATATATCACTTCGTTTTAACTTATATATCACTTAGTTTTAACATCAGTTTTAATATATCTGAAGCTTTCTGGGGGAATAAGAATAGTTACATAGACTGCCATCTTGACAGCAGAAACTAACATTTTTTAAAAGCTTGGGAAACCAACTTTTTTTAAGATATCGCATTTGATAATAGGTCTGATCTGAGTGGAGTAATTTTTTCAGTTAGTATTCATTTATGATAGTTTTTGTTGTCAGATTGTTGTATGGTCTCATTACTTAAACACTTCAAACTCCATAAATTAGAATGAGAAGCAATAATATTGTCTGTATTCCAATAACCCCCCACACACATTATGACATTGTTTTGCTGTTTCAAAATATGTTGTTTTGTATTTTTGACTTGTTCATTGAAATTATATCATATTATTTTATATAGTTCATGTATAGCTATAAATGAAAGTGTATACATTATGTGTAGATGCCTAATATACTTTGATCTTAGTGAAAGTGTTATATCTTTGAGTGAATAAAGTCTTCTGTGCATTTAAGTGCTTATTTTTTTGCAATAATTCAGAGTAGTATAATAACAATTTTTGTGCACAAAGCTCATTTGATATTTGAAGTAGATAACATGATTATTCAACATTTCCAATGATCCTCCTTTCTTCATTAAAAAGCTTTGGACATTTAAAAGCTTTGGACATTTTCCATCAGCTGGTAGTAATCCTTTAGCATTTCTTATTGTGCCAATTGGCTGGCAAAGGAGTCCGTTAGTTTTTATTTATCTCAAAATGTCTTTATAGGTAACTGAAGATGAAAAATAGAATTTGAGTAGACATTTGTAGTTGAATTTAGTAATCAAATATTTCCTATAATGAAAATCTTAGGCCCACGTATGTTCCCTGGTGAACTCTATCCTATGTGTAAAGAGTAATTAATATCTCATAACAGTACAAACTCTTTCAAATCGTATGAGTGGGAAATCCAGTATCTGAACTGAATCAGACCAAGTCTAGGATAGGATATATTCACCACTTCTCTCTGTGGCTTCTGTGACATAGATATGATAAACTATCCAGGAGGAAGATTGAGAAGATCAATCATGGACAAAGGATAATGGGACCAAAAGCTCACAGATGTCATTCCATAGTCAAACATTCAATGAACCTAGGTCACGTGGTCAGGACAGTGCAGGGAGATAGCGAGTACTCATGTTGAAAATGGGATCTCCTATACCAGGCTATTATTTTTGAAATTAGAACATGGATTAAGTACACTTTGATCTAAGAAACAACAATCCATAGAATTACGCTGCAAAATATTACTTAGAGGGAGAGAGGGTGTATCTATCTTTATATCATATAGTAATGATAATATTTGTGTGATTTTGCCCCACATTTGTAGTTTTCTCTCTATAAATTCCTATTCATGCCACTTTTTCGTAGGCTTCTATTTATCTAAATCATAGTCTAGGAGTTTTGCCCACAATCTCAGAGGATTCAATCCCAGGGCACAATTTATACTAGAAAACTGAGTTCTACTTTTATAAGCAGCTAAAGCCTCAGTATAAAATGACTCTCCTTGGACTGTATTTTTTTTTATGCACACAGAGCTGTGCTACTTGAGATTTTCCTTGTTGTCTCTATTCCTCTGGAGGAATGGATCATCAAAATAAAAAATGAAATTTATTTTGATTTCAGTATGTACTGCAGTCAAATGAAAGAGAGATAGTCACAGGTAGCTGAGAAGAGCTACTGGCTTGTTGTGATATGATATTCTATGCATCATGTGGTCCAATTTTTGAATCTAATTGGGGAAGAAACTTTATATATACATTTTTTTTCCAAAAACTTTTTTTCATAGTAGTTTTTGTTTTGTTTTGTTTTGGTTTTTTTACTGTTTTAAGTTTAACCTTGTAACTTTTTTTTTTTTTGTAACTTTTCAAATTTTAAATGGAGATTGGGTGTTTTTGAAAATATCTAGAAGATCCAAGGCATTATGATTATATAATATATAATAAAGTATCATTTCTGTTTCTCCTATGGGTTATAAGGAATGAATGAGATGGACTTCAAAAACACAGTGGAAACCTGAGGTGAGCAGTGCCATGTTATTGAGAGTTTATTTTCAGAGAGAAACCGAAGGCAGACATCTGGGTCTTAGAAGGCCTGTTCCTGGGTAGCATCGCACTACTGGACAGCGCCTGTTACATGGAGTTTCAGTTCTTGGGGAAAAAAACAAAACAAAACAAAACAAAAAAACATAAATAAGGGAGGCATTGCAAAATACAGCTCTTCTCTCCCCTCCACAAACACACACAGTCTAATCTTAGAATGCATATAACATTATTTTTACCTTGTTATGCTTCCCAGAGAAATATGAAGCTATATAACACATAAAAACTGGAGCCTGTGCTACTATTTCTGACCTCAAACCACTCTGTCTCGAGGTGGAGACCTAGAGAATGTCCATTTATTTCATTATTTGAGCTAATCAGTGACTAGGTGCTTCATCATTTTGAAGGCATTGCAAAAGCCACCTTCTCTGTGCCCTTTAAACAACTACAGAGAGCAGTTCTGTACAGACCGTTTTCTAGACAGTTTTGTGCTGCTCAAAATGCCTTCTTCAGGTCCCTGCACCTTGAAGTCTTCCAGGCAGTCTTTTACCCACATTGCTAGTTCATTAGGCAGAAGGAGTGAACGCAGTACATGCTCATTCTGTAACAGTTGTAAACTTGGCAGGTTTTCCCAGACTAACTGATATGGCATGGAGAATAAATAAAGAAGCTTTCAAATACTGCTAGAAATAACCATTCCCTTAACACTCTGTAATACAATAACTATGCAATGGGTTGGTCTTGGGAACATAGAGACATGAACAAAAACAGACATAGTTTATCACTATCTCTCTTTCTGGGATGTTTCAAGTATAGAGGTGTATGACCTAATGTGTGCTTTTGATGGTGGCAATGTACTTCTAATATTCTGCTTATCTTTGATAGAATGTTTGGCCAGATTGTGGCATTTTCTCTATGTCAATAAGTGATGAATGAATCATTAGATAATTTCTGCATTTCCTAATTAAGGAAGTGTCTTGTACATCTGTGCCTGTCATGTTGCTTCTAGCTGATCTGTTGCCTCTTGGATTATGTCTGCATTTCCATGTGGACATCCTTCATTTTTTGCATATCTCTTTTCAGACAGGAGCTTTACAAAAGGTACAGAGCATACAAGATTATTCCATATTTGATAGCTCGTTTTGTGCCTTAAAATTTTGCCATTGGCTTGCTGATAAGCCTTGTAGGTTAAAAGAAAGAGGATTGAATTCTTTGAGAGTGGCTCATTCAAAATGAGTATTCCTTGGCTTATAAAAACAAAATACATTAACAAAACCTTTCAAATAGCAACCTTTTTCATTTTCACTATATATCGGATCATTAAGCTAGTCATTTTCATGACCACCTTCAAACTTTTCCCCCTCTTTCTAGGAATGACATCTCCTTCTCTGTCATTTGGAAGGATGTTTTATCCCAACAGGAGCACTTTTCATCCAACCACATTCTTCCTCACTGGAATCCCGGGTCTGGAAGGGGCTCATGCTTGGATCTCCCTGCCTTTCTGCTCAGTTTACCTTTTGGCTTTACTGGGCAATGCCACAATTCTGCTGGTCATCAAGATGGAGCAGAACCTTCAGAGGGAGCCCATGTTTTACTTCCTGGCCCTCCTTTCAACTATCGATTTGGTCCTTTCTACAACCTCTGTGCCCCGCATTCTGGGTATCTTCTGGTTTGATGCTCATGAGATTAGCTTTGGGGCTTGTGTGACCCAGATGTTTTTGATCCATGCCTTCACTGGCATGGAGGCTGAGGTCCTGGTGGCCATGGCCTTTGACCGCTATGTGGCCATCTGTGCTCCACTCCACTATAGAACCATCTTAACAACCCGGGTGTTAGTGGGTATCAGTGTATGCATTGTGTTTCGTCCAATTCTATTTATACTTCCCATGGTGTATCTCATTTACCGCCTGCCATTTTGTCAGACTCATGTAATAGCTCATTCCTACTGTGAGCACATGGGCGTCGCAAAACTGTCCTGTGGAAATATTCGTATAAATATAATTTATGGGCTCTTTGTGGTCTCTCTCTTTCTGCTGAACCTGGTCCTTATCTGCATCTCCTATGTCTACATTCTGCGAGCTGTCTTCCGCCTCCCATCACAGGATGCTCGGCTAAAAGCGCTCAGCACATGTGGCTCTCATGTTGGGGTCATCTGTGTTTTCTATATCCCCTCAGTGTTCTCCTTCCTCACTCACCGATTTGGACACAACATACCACGCTACATTCACATTCTTGTTGCCAACCTCTATTTGGTTATCCCACCTTCACTCAACCCCATCATTTATGGTGTAAGGACCAAACAGATTCGAGAGCGAGTGCTCTGTTTCTTTACTAAAAATTAGGTACTCTTACATTTGTTTTCCAAGAGTTTCAATACAGCAAGGAAAATGTGGTTCTTTTCAGAGATTTTTCTCCGCCTTAATTTATTGCTGCCATATTATATTTCAGAGCATTTGATCTTGGCCATTGTTGATTCTATGATTTGAATAATCTTCAAAATATTTCAAGTTCAAGGACTAATTCCTTGGAAGGAAGAACTGTTTGTATTACTTCACTCTGTGAGAGTGAACAGTCCAAGAATTGACCCTTCCCATCATTAATTTGCACTGCTTTTTTTTCTCCCCCCGTTTTTAAATCTTACTTTTGTCTCCATTCAACAGAATAAGACAAGGAAACATACAACAAATACCTTTATTATCACAACACGGAATTAGAAATTATTATTACTGTGGCTTATTTATCTTGAACGTTAATCAAATATATGAGACATTTAATTTGAAATGACTTGTGAGTCTTATCCCACCCAGTTCCAGTTTTGTCTTATCCTCAGAGATGGGAATTACCACTGCATCCTTTTCATCTTTCTTAGAATCTAAATTGATATTTTTAAATTCAATAATTTCTATGGGGTTTGGGATTAAAATTTTTCATTTCATGTAGATGGTATTGCAGTGTGAACCATTTCACAGACAGTTGTTTCACTATTAAATTTAGAGATCAATGTTGATACATAGGGGATATAATTTTCCTTTTTAAATATACTAGAGTCTTTAATATGTGTTTTTATCTTTTCATATTTGAATATATATATTTTAGGTATTTTTAATTCAGAATCAATATCATGACATCTTTAAGAATCATTTTTGTTTATATTTGAAAAAATTTAAGGTTCTATACTTAGAAGAAGTAGGATCATCAGATAGTAGGTTTCTGATTGAATAGGTCATGCTCTTTATTTTTATGGTGTTTATTTACTGATTTCCTTGCCTCCTCTTCAAGTTTCTGCCTAGCTTCTTAAAAGTCTCATAGCATGATTTTTTTATTACACTTGACAGAGTAAGATTTTCTTATAAGCCCCTTATCTTTAGTACCTTATTTTCATATCATAGATTAAATTTTTAAATGAAATAAATACTAATTATATTACCTGTAACACATGAATTTATCACTTTAAAACTTAGGACTTCTGCATAGATTTAATATATATATCAATATCCCAACACCTGTTGTGAATGGGGTGTGTGTATGTTAAGTTTTACTTTTAATTCCAATCTAACTACAATTTATTTTGAGGCAAGATTTAAGAAAATGAAATGACTTTCTGTTTCTATTTCTAACCTGTTTATTAACATAAATGACTTAATAACTCATTACTTCAAAACTGATTTTTACTTATTTTTTCTTCATATTAAATTTCAATTTGTAAAAGGGTCTGCTCTTCATTTGTATAGTTGGTTTATCTGTTCTTGAACCGGTATCACAAGGTTTTTCATCACTACAAAATTTTAATATATTTTAATAACTTTTAAAGATGATTATCCTCCTACACTTTTCTCACTCTCCCTTTGTTCTTTAAACTAATTTGTAGAAAAATAAAATAACAGGCTGAGATTTTTTTTTAAGATTTTATTTATTTATTTGACAGACAGAGATCAGAAGTAGGCAGAGAGAGAGAGAGGAGGAAGCAGGCTCTCCGCGGAGTGGACAGCCCGATGCGGGGCTCGATCCCAGGACCCTGGGATCATGACCTGAGCCGAAGGCAGAGGCTTTAACCCACTGAGCCACCCAGGCGCCCCCAGGCTGAGATTTTTTGTACATAAAAATACCCTGATGGAATTTTGAGTTCATTTACTATTTGGTTCATTTACTATCAATTAATTAAACAATGTGTCTTTAATTCCTTAAAGTATTAACTGTGAATTAATTGTGCTCCTCACTTGGTCAAGCACAGATGATAAAGTGTGCCTTGGTGAGTGACTGCACTGTGACCTTGCTAGCACTCTGTTTCCTGCAATTCTCTTCTTTATAAGTTTCCAGTTTAGAGTTGGTCACATCAGAAATGCATATCCTCTGGGATCCAATGGGAAACAGCAACCACTGTTTATTGTAGTTCAATATTTGCCATCAGAGACAGAGTGACACAGTGATACTAGAGAATTCTCATTTCTCCTCATGTCCTTCAGCAACACCAGCTTGCCACAGCTACTGACCTGTTTATTAACAGTGATAACAAATGCACCACCAGATATTTTACTGCAAACACAGAAGCAGTAACCAGGAATAACAAACCATCTTCTTAAATTTCTACACTCACTTCCTTTATGATCCCGTCTCAGAAGCTGAGAGTACCTGGTTTTCCTCCAACACCGACTCATTCATGCAGGTCTGATCTGGCTAGAAATTTGTTTTTGGGTTTTTCTTTTTCCCTACATCCTCCCACAATTGTATCTAATTTCTTATAATAAATTCTCTATTCCTTAATACTCATAGTAGTTCTGAACCCTAATTGACGAAAGTATAGATACCAGAAGAGCTTCCCGGGTAACAAATTCTTAAGAAAGAAAATTGGCATTAGCTCCTCACCTAATTAGCCTTAGGAAAATAGGGCCTATGCTGCTGTTGGCAAAGGAGACATTGGTGGTATGTAGAATATGATGACAAACATATATTTTTACTTCCTATAAGCAAGTGCTTAAAGAAGGCAAGGATTTGAGTGTCCAAGTATTTCTGCCAAATATTTTAGTAAGAATGAGAAAAATATAGATTTGCTCTTTCTGGGATAAACAAGCTGGAAAAGGAGGATAAAGGAAATAATGAGTCAATGACCTCAGGGCTTTAAATATCTAGCCTAAGGCCCAGGCAAGGATACAAAGTATGTTAGACTACATTAAACAAACAAACCAACCGACAAACTAAAAGAAACAAAACAAAACAAAAACCCTCTTAATGTTCTGCTAGGTCATTTTTTTTAGAAAGAAATAGAACTCTAAAATTGGAATGGAATTATATGAGTAGACTTCAGTGAAGCAAATCCTAAGTTCTGCCAACCCCACTTTACTATTTAAAGCAGCTTTTCTTCTCTTGTATGAGGTACATAGTCTCCCCTTATTCAGAGAAAATATAATATCTTCCCCTGAGGTAAGTGGTTTAAAATGGACTGGTGATCTATGCCCTAAAAATTCCCACCACTCTTATGGTTTCTGAGAATAGTGGTGTCTAATAGGAATAAAATGTGGGTCACTTATATTATTAAAATTTTCTCTTGACCATGTTATGAAAGCTAAAAATAAGTAAAATTAATTCAATAGAATACTTAATCTAAGTTAATATTATCCAAGTGTATTTAAACATAAAATCAATCATATACCTAACAAATGTTTGATATCATTTAAATGATAAAAGTAGGTCTTCTTAATTCGGTATTTAACACAAAACACAGCTTATTTTGTACACTAAATTTTCAATAGCTAAAATAAAATGGAAAACAAAACTTTATGTTGAACTGAAAAATATTTTATATGGCTTCAGACTTAAACTTTAATTAAAATGAATAAAGATTAAAAATTGGGATTGGGAGGGAGACAAACCATAAGTGACTCTTAATCTCACAAAACAAACTGAGGGTTGCTGGGGGGAGGGGGTTTGGGAGAAGGGGGTGGGATTATGGACATTGGGCAGGGTATGTGCTTTGGTGAGTGCTGTGAAGTGTGTGAACCTGGTGATTCACAGACCTGTACCCCTGGGGATAAAAATATATGTTTATAAAAAATAAAAAATTAAAAAAAAATTCATTCCTTCAGTTGAATTTGCCACATTTCAGACGTTCAATAATCAGATATGACTAGTGTCTAGATGTGGGGAAGTACGATTCTAGATCTATGATTGGACACAAATGCTAGAAGGATCTAGAGATAAAATATATTAACCAAAGAACTCTAAGTTTTTGTCAGTTTATACAGATAAAGCCTGAGGAACATGTGGGATACAAAATTCTGAGTACTGGATCTGAGTAAAAGAAATATGACATAACATGAGGCTGAATTGTATCTAATATGAGGACCTTAAAGAGAGATTCTGGACCCACTGTATTTGAGAATGTTTAGATAGTTGACTGATACCTGTACTCAAAGATGGTCTTCAGTAAATGAACTGAAATGGCAGAATCTTTCTCAGGAAAACCAGAAAAGAAAGTTTCCAAAGACTCAGGGAACAGAGAATATTAGAGTGGATTTATCATGCCTAATCAACCAGCCCTTAAAACTGCCCTAGAATCCCTAAAAAACATTGTCCACATCATGAGTGTGAGAAATATATTCCTGAGGAGAACCTAGGAAACTAGGAGAAGTTCAGTTTGGGCTACTTTCAACAGGTCAGGAATGATGTCAGGAATTTTTGCTGTCAGGCTGTGTTTCCTGAATTCAATCTTGAGACCACTCTGAAACCTGGAACCCATTGAACTGGAGGCTGTCTTCCACTGAAGAAGGATCCTACAGAACAGCCAAATATACGCTGGTCTTCTTGAAAGGGACATGCGATCATTGATCTTCAAGACAATGCATTGAAAAAGAAAAGCAAAGCTGGAGGCATCATAATTCTGAACTTCAAGCTCTATTACAAAGCTGTAGTCACCAAGACAGTATGGTACTGGCACAGAAACAGACACATAGATCAATGGAACAGAGTAGAGAACCCAGAAATGGACCCATAACTGTATGGTCAACTAATCTTCAACAAAGCAGGAAAAAATATCCAGTGGAAAAAAAGACAGTCTCTTCAAAAATGGTTTTGGGAAAATTGGATAATGACATGATAACAATGGAACTTTCTGGTCCCTACACATTAATGAATTCAAAATAGATGAAAGAACTAAAAGTGAGATAGGAAACCATTAAATCTTAGAGGAGAACACAGGCAGCAATGTCTTTGACCTCAGCTGCAGCAGTTTCTTAAGAGTCAAGTCTCTGTAGGGGCAGGAAACCAAACTAAAAATGAGCTATTGGGATTTCATCAAGGTAAAAATCTTTTGCACAACTAAAGAAACATTGAACAAATTTAAAGGCAACTTTGGAATGGGAGAAGATATTTGCAAATAACATGAATAAAAAAGGCTTTGTATCCAAAATGTATAAAGAACCTGTCAAACTCAAAACCCTAAACACAAATAATACAGTTAAGAAATGGGCAGAAGACATGAACAGATATTTTTTCAAAGAAGACATTCAGAGGACTAACAGACACATGAAAGGACGCTCACCATCGCTTATCATCAGAGAAATACAAATCAAAACTATGATGAGATGCCACCTCACAATGACCAGAATGGCTAAAATGGACAATCTAGGAAGTAACAGATGTTGGTGAGGATGCAGAAAAAGGAGAACTACCCTACATCGCAGCAATTACATTACTTGGTATTTACACAAAGGATACAAAAATACTGATTCTGAAGGAGTACATGCCTCCTGATGTTTATAGAAGCACTATCAACAATAGCCAAATTAAGGAAAGAGTACAAATGTCCCTTGACTGATGAATGAAGAAGAGGTGATACACACACACACACACACACACACACACACACACAGGAATATTATTTAGCCATCAAAAATTTTGAAATCTTGAAATGAAATCTTGTCATTTGTAGATGGAGCTAGAGTGTATTATGCTAAGCTAAATAAGCCAGTCAGAAAAAGACCAATATCACATGTTCCACTTATATGTGGAATTTAAGAAACAAAACAGAGGGACATATGGGAAGGGGAAAAAAATGAGAGGGAAACAAACCATCAGAGACTCTCAATGATTGGGGAGCAAACTGAGGGTTAAAAATATGGATGACAACTTTTTAATTATGAAAATAAATAAAAATATTTACATCAGAAGGTTGAAATAGTTACCAGCCTATAATATAAAATTATGTCACACCAGATGCATTAAAATTTCAATTGATCAAAGATAAAGGGAAAATAACAGGAGATATAAATATGAAAATTCATCAGCGAAAAAAAAGGAAAGACAACCTGGTCAGATACAATATTCTTAAAGACAACATAAATGGCATTCAAGAATTAAATACTTTTTAACTTTACTATTTTTTTTCTATTTTTACTATTCTGAAAAGAAAAAAAAAACAGACTTGATCTCTTTAATAGAATAGCGTGGTACAGAGATGATAGAGAAAAGTATGAAGTTTCTTCAAAAAAAGAAAAAATAACACTACTATATGATCATGCAGCTCCACTTCTTGGTAAATACCTTAAGTAGTAACATCAGTAGCTCAAAGAAATATGTGCACTCCTGAGTTCACTAGATTATTGGTCATGGTAGCCAGATAAGGAGTATCTATTGACAAATGTATCCACTGACAAATGAATAGATAAAGAAACCGTTGTACATGTAAACAATGGAATACTACTTAGTCTTAAAAAGAAAGAAAACTTTCCAAGAGGGTTTATGCTAAGTGAAATAAGCCAGACACAAAAACAAATACTACATGGTCTAATTTTTATATAGAATCTAAAAAAGTCAATCTCATAGAACCAGACAGTAGAAGGGTGGCTAGGGAGGAGAAATATTCATAACGGGTACAATCTTCCAATTATAAGATGAATAGATGCTGGGAGTCTAATGTCCAACATGGCAACTGTAGAAAGAAGAAAATCTTTGTTGTGAAATATCTGTATCTCAGGTTGAAGTAAAAGATAGTAAATATGAGATTTAATTAAGAAAAAGAATAATTTTGTTAAATGTGCATGACATTTGTAGTGTATTTAAAATATGAGAGTTGTCAGACTGGTATAAATATAAATTCTTTTATTGAAGAGTGTCTTTTTTCCATTGGATGTTCTTTCCTGCTTTGTTGAAGATTAGTTGACCATAGAATAAAGGGTCCATTGCTGGGATTTCTACTCTGTTCCGGTGATCTGTGTTTCTGTTTTTCTTCCAAAACCATGTTGTCTTGATGATCACAGCTTTGAAGTCAGGCATTGTGATGCCACTGGCTTTGGTTTTCTTTTTCAACATTCACCCAGTGATTCATGATCTTTTATGTTCCATACTAATTTTAGGATCATTTGTTGCAGCTCTGTGAAAAACATCAATGGTATTTTGAAAGGGTTTGCACTGAAAGTGTAGGTTGTTCTGGGCAGCAAAGACATTTTGATAACGTTTATTCTTTCAGTCCATGGACATGGGATGTTTTTCCATCTCTTTGTGTCTTCTTCCATTTCTATCATAAGTGTTCTGTAATTTCTAGAGTATGGATCCTGCACATCTTTGGTTAGGTTTATTCCTAGGTATCTTATGGGTTTTGGTGCTACCGTAAATGAAATTGATTCTTAATTTCTTTCTTCAGTTACATTGTGAGTGTATAAGAAAGGAACTGATTTCTGTGCCTTTCACCACTACTTCCTTACCTGCCACCACTAACAGGAAGGGTGTCAACAGCGCCTTTAAGGGCTAATATGGGGGTCATCTTTAGGAAAAAGCAATCTGCCTCAAAAAAGCAAGACTAGGGGCACCTAGGTGTCTCTGTTGGTTAAGCATCTGCCTTCATTTGATCAATCCTGAGATCGAGCGAGCCCTGCATTGGGTTCCTTACTCAGTAGCGAGCCTGCTTCTCCCTCTGCCGGTTGCTCCCCCATCTTGAGCTTTCTTGCTTTCTGTCATATAAACAAATAAAATCTTTTTAAAAAGGGCAAAAAAAATAGTCTTTGATACTTGTAAATGGAGACAAGTTTACTTATCAAAATATGAAAAGGCTGGAAAAAAAAGGATAGAAGTTTATAAGTTGAGTTTGCTGAATAATTTTAAACTATATAAATTCCATATAGTCAGGGAAAGTGGAATCATCATCATGTTATCCCCAGCAGCTTGCAGCTATGAAATACACACTCAGAAAGTGATTATATTCAGAGAAAAAAGAAGCTGCATGAAATATCAACTAATTTAGTGGAAATGGATGCCTTTAAAACTGTTGGTATGTAAATATCAATCAGATATTTAGATGAATAGAGCAAAATGACACGACCTATTACATCGAAATTTTAAGGGGCAAAGAGGATGCGACAATGCATGTGGTAAATGGTCTGAAAAGCACATGGAAATTAAACACATTTGAATACTTACAGAATAGAGCCAATATAGATACATATTTTAACATACTTTCTTGGAGAAGGCAGCTTTCTGATTTAATTTCATGAAATTTCAGATTGAACTGAACACATATTAGGTGTCATTCTGTTTCCTTTCCTTGTTTCTGTAATAATATTTTCTTCACACGGTCATAGATCTGGTTGGTCCTGACTCCGTATATGATAGGGTTGAGCATTGGTGGCACAACAACATAAAGATTGGCCAAGAGTATGTGGATATAGCGGGGGACATTTCGGCCAAAGCGATGTGTCATGAAGGAAAAGAGGGCTGGTGTATAGAAGGCAAGGATGACACAAACATGAGAACCACACGTGCTGAGGGACTTGAGTCGGGCTTCACGCGAAGGAAGACTGAAAACAGCACGGAGTATCTGAACATACGACAGGGCAATGGCTATGATGTCAAAGACTAGGTTACAAATTGCACATAAGCCATAGATGATGTTGATCTTGATGCTGGCACAAGAGAGGCGAGCAAGACCCATGTGTTCACAGTAGGTATGGGGAATGACATGATTCCCACAGAAGGGCAACCGTAAGATAAGAAATACAAATGGGATCACAAAAATAAATGCTCTCACTAACACACCCACACCAATCACAGAAACAACCTGGTTGGTGAGGGTGGTGCTATATCGGAGTGGATTGCAGATGGCCACATAGCGGTCATAAGCCATTGCCAACAGGACCGCTGACTCCATAAGTGTGAAGCTGTGAATGAAAAACATCTGCACAAGGCAGGCTTCAAAGGTGATCTCTCTGAGGTTGAACCAGAAGATCCCGAGCATCTTGGGGATGGTAGCTGTGGACAGACCCAAATCAATAGCAGCCAGCATGGCCAGGAAGTAGAACATAGGCTGGTGTAGGGTGCTCTCAGCCTGGATCACAAACAGAATCGTGAAGTTCCCGATGAGTGCAATCACATACACAGCACAAAAGGGAAAGCCGATCCAGATGTGCAGTGTTTCCATTCCTGGGATCCCCAGCAACAAGAAGGAGAAGAGGTGGAATTGGGTGTCATTGGAAAGGAGCATTCTATTTTGTAAGGCATAAGTCTTCAGAAATATATGTTGACCTAAAGTACAGGTTACCAGAGAGTCTCTGTCCTATAGGAGACCTAAAGATAATAGAGGACACTTAATTAACTACTTTTTCTCATTAACACAATTATCACTAACTGAACCTCCCCCTTCAGTTCTGACCAACTTAGGATTCTCCTAGCTTCTAAATATAATGATGGAAATTAATTCCAGCTGATTGACAACTCTCTGGGATTAGTACACGGGATGAAAAATAACTATACAATAAACACACATTCATCAATATTTATGCCACAATATTTTTCCCCTATTTAATTTGGCATTTTTAAAATTTTTTTATTTTTTATTTTTTATAAACATATATTTTTAGTCCCCAGGGGTACAGGTCTGTGAATCACCAGGTTTACACACTTCACAGAACTCACCAAAGCACATACCCTCCCCAATGTCCATAATCCCACCCCCTTCTCCCAAACCCAATTGCTGGGTCATAGGGCAGTTCTATTTTCAACATTTTGAGGAACCTCCATGCTGTTTTCCAGAGTGGCTGCACCAGCTTGCATTCCCACCAACAGTGGAGGAGGGTTCCCCTTTCTCCTCATCCTCGCCAGCATCTGTCATTTCCTGACTTGTTGATTTTAGCCATTCTGACTGGTGTGAGGTGATATCTCATTGTGGTTTTGATTTGTATTTCCCTGATGCCGAGTGATATGGAGCACTTTTTCATGTGTCTGTTGGCCATCTGGATGTCTTCTTTGCAGAAATGTCTGTTCATGTCCTCTGACCATTTCTTGATTGGATTATTTGTTCTTTGGGTGTTGAGTTTGCTAGGTTCTTTATCTGATATGTCGTTTGCAAATATCTTCTCCCATTCTGTCAATTGTCTTTTGATTTTGTTAACTGTTTCCTTTGCTGTGCAAAAGCTTTTGATCTTGATGAAATACCAATAGTTCATTTTTGCCCTTGCTTCCCTTGCCTTTTGCGTTGTTCCTAGGAAGATGTTGCTGCGGCTGAGGTCGAAGAGGTTGCTGCCTGTGTTCTCCTCAAGGATATTGATGGATTCCTTTCGCACATTGAGGTCCTTCATCCATTTTGAGTCTATTTTTGTGTGTGGTGTAAGGAAATGGTCCAATTTCATTTTTCTGCATGTGGCTGTCCAGTTTTCCCAGCACCATTTATTGAAGAGGCTGTCTTTTTTCCATTGGACATTCTTTCCTGCTTTGTCGAAGATTAGTTGACCATAGAGTTGAGGGTCTATTTCTGGGCTCTCTATTCTGTTCCATTGATCTATGTGTCTGTTTTTGTGCCAGTACCATGCTGTCTTGATGATGACAGCTTTGTAATAGAGCTTGAAGTCCGGAATTGTGATGCCACCAACGTTGGCTTTCTTTTTCAATATCCCTTTGGCTATTCGAGGTCTTTTCTGGTTCCATATAAATTTTAGAATTATTTGTTCCATTTCTTTGAAAAGGATGGATGGTACTTTGATAGGAATTGCATTAAATGTGTAGATTGCTTTAGGTAGCATAGACATTTTCACAATATTTATTCTTCCAATCCAGGAGCATGGAACATTTTTCCATTTCTTTGTGTCTTCCTCAATTTCTTTCATGAGTACTTTATAGTTTTCTGAGTATAGATTCTGTGCCTCTTTGGTTAGGTTTATTCCTAGGTATCTTATGGTTTTGGGTGCAATTGTAAATGGTATTGACTCCTTAATTTCTCTTTTTTCTGTGTTGCTGTTGGTGTAGAGAAATGCAACTGATTTCTGTGCATTGATTTTATATCCTGACACTTTACTGAATTCCTGTACAAGTTCTAGCAGTTTTGGAGTGGAGTCTTTTGGGTTTTCCACATAGAGTATCATATCATCTGCGAAGAGTGATAATTTGACTTCTTTGCCAATTTGGATGCCTTTAATTTCCTTTTGTTGTCTGATTGCTGAGGCTAGGACCTCTAGTTATATGTTGGACATCCCTGCCGTGTTCCTGACCTTAGCGGAAAAGCTTTCAGTTTTTCTCCATTGAGGATGATATTTGTGGTGGGTTTTTCATAGATGGCTTTGATAATATTGAGGTATGTGCCCTCTATCCCTACACTTTGAAGAGTTTTGATCAGGAAGGGATGCTGTACTTTGTCAAATGCTTTTTCAGCATCTATTGACAGTATCATATGGTTCTTGTTATTTCTTTTATTGATGTGTTGTATCACATTGACTGATTTGCGGATGTTGAACCAACCTTGCAGCCCTGGAATAAATCCTACTTGGTCGTGGTGAATAATCCTTTTAATGTTCTTTTGTATCCTATAGGCTAGTATTTTGTTGAGTATTTTCGCATCTGTGTTCATCAAGGATATTGGTCTATAGCTCTCTTTTTTGATGGTATCCTTGTCTGGTTTTGGGATCAAGGTGATGCTGGCCTCATAAAATGAGTTTGGTAGTTTTCCTTCCGTTTCTATTTTTTGGAACAGTTTCAGGAGAACAGGAATTAATTTTTCTTTAAATGTTTGGTAGAATTCCCCCGGGAAGCCGTCTGGCCCTGGGCTTTTGTTTGTTTGGAGATTTTTTATGACTGTTTCAATCTCCTTACTGGTTATGGGTCTGTTCAGGCTTTCTATTTCTTCCTGGTTCAGTTGTGGTAGTTTATATGTTTCTAGGAATGCATCCATTTCTTCCAGATTGTCAAATTTATTGCCGTAGAGTTGCTCATAGTATGTTCTTATAATAGTTTGTATTTCTTTTGTGTTTGTTGTGATCTCACCTCTTTCATTCATGATTTTATTTATTTGGGTCCTTTCTCTTTTCTTTTTGAAAAGTCAGGCCAGGGGTTTATCAATTTTATTAATTCTTTCAAAGAACCAGCTCCTAGTTTCGTTGATTTGTTCTATTTTTTTTTGGTCTCTATTTCATTGATTTCTGCTCTGATCCTTATGATTTCTCTTCTCCTGGTGGGCTTAGGGTTTCTTTCTTGTTCGTTCTCCAGGTCCTTTAGGTGTAGGGTTAGGTTGTGTACCTGAGACCTTTCTTGTTTCTTGAGAAAGGCATGTACTGCTATATATTTTCCTCTCAGGACTGCCTTTGTTGTGTCCCACAGATTTTGAACCATTGTATTTTCATTATCATTTGTTTCCATGATTTTTTTCAATTCTTCTTTAATTTCTCAGTTGACCCATTCATTCTTTAGAAGGATGCTGTTTAGTCTCCATGTATTTGGGTTCTTTCCAAACTTCCTCTTGTGGTTGAGTTCTAGTTTTGGAGCATTGTGGTCTGAAAATATGCAGGGAATGATCCCAATCTTTTGATACCTTTTGAGTCCTGATTTAGGACCAAGGATGTGATCTATTCTGGAGAATGTTCCATGTGCACTAGAGAAGAATGTGTATTCTGTTGCTTTGGGATAAAATGTTCTGAATATATCTGTGATGTCCATCTGGTCCAGTGTGTCCTTTAAGGCCTCTATTTCCTTGCTGATCTTTTGCTTGGATGATCTGTCCATTTCAGTGAGGGGAGTGTTAAAATCCCCTACTATTATTGTATCATTGTTGATGTGTTCCTTTGATTTTGTTATTAATTGGTTTATATAGTTGGCTGCTCCCACATTGGGGGCATAGATATTTAAAATTGTTAAATCTTCTTGTTGGACAGACCCTTTGAGTATGATATAGTGTCCTTCCTCATCTCTTATTA